>NC_062518.1:43912486-43929986 GCF_022655615.1 Tachysurus fulvidraco
AATGCTTTTACCTAAAAATAAATAAATAAATAAATAAATAAATAAATAAATAAATAAATAAATAAATAAATACAACTCACAGATAAGATGTTTGCCCTTTTGTGGGAAATGTTAAAGGTTCTACGTGCGATCATTTTTTATCTAAACAAGAAATCAGTTCAACCCTTAAAAGTTTTTGTGCAGAACTCTGCATCATAAAAAAAAACATTTCTGAAATGAAGTTTTTGGGTTTTTTTTCTTTTTGTCATTAATTAAACACATCATTTGCTATGAGTATTTGGGGCAGAGGCATTGAGGTACCATGGAGGTATCATGAAGGTTTTGGACTTTCAGCACACAAATTAAACATACAGTGATCCTTTAATTCACTAGTAGAGCAGCAGCCCTCAAGATCCAGTGAGGTTCTTTACAATAAAACTGATTTGAAATGTTTTCAGACAAAATATATGCACTAAAAAAAAAAAGCCTGTAGACCAACAACCCACATCAGGTCTAGACAACAATGACAATCTTATTTAATACGTCTACTTTTAAATGTTTTTGGGTGTTTTATACAAACACAATAAGGAAAACAATTCAAATAGCTACATGATTGTATGGAGTAAAATTCTAGGTGTTTTTTTACACACACACCCTCTCTTTCTTTACACCACTTAAAAACGACTGAATTAAATTTCATTCAAATTTATGAAATTCAAACCAAACTACGACTAGGTCTCCAGGCGATGTGAGCAGATTTGATCTGAGTTTGCATAATTTCTGTAAAAGTAAGTTACATTTTTTTTAAATCTGTAAATGATCAGTGCTGAATTTATGATTATATCATTTTATCATCACTTTCCTTTCCCACACAGTTTATGTAGGAGTTTATCCTCCTACACATCACACACACACACACACACACACACACACACACACACACACACACACACACACACACACACACACACACACCGCACACTGTGGGGTTTAACACTGAATATTTGCATGACTAATACTTTTCTGTAAATTAAATAAATTAAATGTCAGTCATAATAGAATGAGGCAAGTTGACATTTTGATTAGAAATAAACATTCTTTTTTTTATAGAAATAGTGTGTGTGTGTGTGTGTGTGTGTGTGTGTGTGTGTGTGTGTGTGTGTGTGTGTGTGTGTGTGTGTGTGTGTAAGAGAGAGAGAGAGAGAGAGAGAGAGAGAGAGAGAGAGAGAGAGAGAGAGAGAGAGAGAGAGAGAGAGAGAGAGAGAGAGAGAGAGAGAGAGAGAGAGAATTTCCTGGACTTATAAATAACTGCATGTTGGTTCTTACCTTGTTAATTCCATTCCCCATGTCAGTATCCTGACAGTTTAATGCGACTCTCCTACTGTGGGTTTAACAGCACACACACACACGCGCGCGCGCACATACACACACACACACACACACACACACAAATATACGACTCCGGATTAAACTACATTTGACATGAGTTAAACTGCGCTGACGGAAATGCTGAGGAGCGCACAGACTGCTGGGAAGTGCAGTTCACCTGTAAAGCGCTGTGCGGCGTCCTGGAGCCTGTACTCGCACTGACCTAAGTTTGTCTGTGTGTACAGATATAAAAAACAAAACAAAACAAACAAAAAAAAAGGCATAGAAATATTAAAACTAGCGACAATGTGCAGTGTTTCATAACAACAAAAAAATAAATAAATAAATAATAATAATAATAATAATAATAATAATGATAATAAGTATTTTTATTATCATTATTATTATCATTATTATTATTATTATTATTGTTGTTGTTGTTATTATTATAATTAATAATAACAACAACAATAATAATAATAATAATAATAATAATGATAATAATAATAATAATAATAATAATAATCAAATAGGTAAGAGTATGGAGTAATGGAGAAGAAGAAGGAATGAGGGAGTAGTAGATTATTAGTATTAGGAGGAATTTAGTAGGAATTATAAGTAAGTAGTAGTTAATAATATATTTATATATTAATTAGAATTATTGACTAATAAGACGAAGAAGAATAAGAATAATAATATTAATAATCAATTATTATTACTAATTATGAATAATAATATATTATTAATATGATATAATAATTAATGAAATATATAATAATATATAATAATATATTAATAATAATATACTATTAATTTATTATTAATATAATTATTATTATTAATAATATATTATATATTACTTATAATTATTACTAATAATAATAATAATAATAATAATAATAATAAAATAATAATAATAACAATAATAAGTATTATTGTTATTATTATTATTATTATTATTATTATTATTATTATTATTGGTGGTGGTGGTTGCTGTGTTATACAAAAAAAAACTTTTATATTACATAAGTAAATATTATTTAATATTAATTTTCAGTTATACGTTGAAAGCCTTACATGTTCGTGCTAAATTTATTTATTTATTTATTTATTTATTTATTTATTATTCACACATCTCAACTAATCTCAGTATTTTTAAATATTGTTTTTTTATTATGTGTTCTCGATGATTTGTATTTATATTTTTTATATTTTATTTTATATGTTATTATTTATAACTTTGCATACTTTTAACATGCTTTTTAACATGTTTGACATGCTTAAATATTTTAATGTTTTTATATTTTGTTTGTTGCTTACTTATTAAAATGTAATTGGATTCAAATTTGGATTTACATTCTTCTTTAAGACCTCTGCATTAGGGAGCAAAAGCATCAGTGTTGTAGGAAACAGAGTGAATAGCTGAGTTAGTGAGCGAGCAGACATCGGTTTGAGACACACCCAGGGAGCCATGTAGCGACCTGTGTATAGACACTGACCTGAGACCAGAGATTTCAGACTCCGCTGTAAAAGGCGTCGGAGCTGCAGTGACTAGAAAGCTGACTCCAGATCAGAGTGAAACTGTGTACCAGCAGCCCTTAAAGGGACAGAACACAGATTACTGTGGAGTGGAGGAACGACTCGGTGTACCAGTTCATTTGTAGAGTCAAGGGTTACATTAAGAAATAGACAGTAACAAAAACATGTCGATCCAGTTCCACCGCACACACTCACAAGTTTGTCCTTAATATTTGTGAGCAGTTTTCCCTGACATAGTTATCAATGCAGGTTAATGTCATCTCCATCTAAACCAAACCCTAACTTATACTCAGCAACCACAAGGACCCCTTGTTGGACCTTTTTGTGTGTTGTTGCTGTTATTATTATTATTATTAGTAGTAGTAGTAGTAGTAGTAGTAGTAGTAGTGTGTTGTTGTTGTTGTTGTTGTTGTTGTTGTTGTTGTTGTTGTTGTTGCAGCAGAAGTTTTGTTGTTGTGGTTTTTGTTGTAGTTTTAGTTGCATTATTAGTAGTAGTGTGTTGTTGTTGTTGCAGTAGAAGTAGTTTTGTTGTTGTTGTTGTAGTTTTAGGTGCCCCAATAGTAGTAATGTGTAGTTGTAGCACTAGTGTGTGTAGTGTGTTGATGTTGTTATTGTTGTTGTTGATGTACTTGCAGCCCAAGTAGTAGTTGTATAGTAGTAGTAGTTTGTTGTTGTTGTTGTTGTTTTTGTTGTTGTAACAGCAGTAGCAGTATTGTGTTGTAGTTGCAGCAGTATGAGTAGTAAAGTAGTACTTTGTTGTCATTGTTTTTGTTGCTGCTGTCGTAGCAGAAGTAGTTTGTTGTAGTTGCAGCAGTATTAGTAGTATAGCAGTAGTTTGTTGTTGTAGTTGCAGAGTATTAGTAATGTAGCAGTAGTTTGTTGTTGTAGTTGCAGAGTATTAGTAATGTAGCAGTAGTTTGTTGTTGTAGTTGCAGAGTATTAGTAATGTAGCAGTAGTTTGTTGTTGTAGTTGCAGAGTATCAATAGTATAGCAGTAGTTTTTTGTTGTTTCTGTTGTAGAAATATCATCAGTAGCAGTGGTACTTGAGGTAGTATTGTTTTTAATTAAAACAGTGTGTGTGTGTGTGTGTGTGTGTGTGTGTGTGTGTGTGTGTGTGTGTGTGTGTGTGTGTGTGTGTGTGGGTGTGTGTGTGTATACACACAATACAAACGGTTCTCCTCTCAAACATAAGACTTGCAGTGTAAAAGTAGAATCAGTGCTCTGGAGTCGATTGTTTTTGTCTGGATGGAGGGAGGAGTGTGTTCACTTTCACTTAGGATGCTTATAACGCTTAATGTTTGTACAATCCGGAAATAAAATCTACAGGACCTGACATTAGGATACAATGCGCGTCGGTGAGTATAGTCTAATGAACACTAGCACAATTCTACACTGGATTATTTCTGAATGTGTTTTTGGCTTCCGAATGTGTGTGTGATGGGGAGATAAGATACCTACTGGTTTATGTTGGGAAGTGGTTTATGTTCCAGGTTCAGATAAACAGCTGTCTGTGAGCGTCTGGGAGGCGAAAACACATCTAATGACCTTTAGAGCATTTGTTTAGTTAATCATAATAATAATCAATAATAAATTCATGAATCATGAGTCTGTGCGCTCAAAAACAAACAAACTAACGAACAAAAACTCCAGGTTTCATTTATTACACTAGAGTATTGTTCCGCATTTATACTCATTATTATATCCGTGTTATTATAAACTTTAAGCACATATTCGATTATTTTATTTGTCTGCCTTTTACTTAGAGGAGACTGATTGCTACTTCCGCATTGGACTCTCCAAGATATGACTCACTCATATACGCACACACATACACACACACACACACACATACACACACATACACACACATACACTCACACACACACACACACACACACACACACACACACACACACACACACACACATACATACATACATACATACATACATATATACACGTGCACACACACACACACACACACACATACATACATACATACATACATATATACATACACACACACATACACATATACACACGCATACATGCACACATACACACACAGCTCGTACACACATGCACACACTCACACACATACAAATACACGCATATAGACACACATATACACACATACTCATATAGACACACATACACACACACTCATATACACACACATGTACACTCGCACACAAATACATGCACACATACACGCACACATACATACATACACATACACACACACACATGCACTCACTCACTAACACACACATTCACACACACACATAAACACACATTACCACATCACAATCTGAAACAGGTTTCCTCTACACAGGGTCTGTAATAACCAGGGGTGTGGAGAGTATCCACAATCTGTAGTCAAGTAAAAGTAACAATCTTAACAGTTACGTAAGTAAGATTAAAAACGTACATTGGAAAAAAAAAAAAACAACCTAATTAATTAGCTCATTCAAATGTATTTGTATAGAGCTTTTAACAATGTGCATTGTCTTAAAGCAGCTTTACAGAACACAAACATAAAACAAAATGTTCATGTAAAGATTAATATAAAAATAAATATAATGGTTTTTTTTTCAATATCATGTCCTTGAGTAAAAGTACACACTTTTAAATATATTCTAAAAATACAGTTTACCCAAAAAAATTTACTCAATTATTGCAATAACGTATGAATTATATGATTAGTAGTGTATATTATCTTTCATATTATAATTTTACACGTGGTTTTGACACGTGCCGTAGGATCCCCATCTTGTTCACATGCATTTATGTTCTTATGTGCTTGTTTTTCCACATGATTGTTTTTTTTTTATTATTATTACTATCATATTCATGGCAATCTGTTGACTATTTGTTTCCCACATTTTTTTTCTTAATTTATTTTTTATTTTGATTTTGATTTCACCCCCCCCCCAAGTGATTTATTTATTTATATATTTATTTACTTACTTACTTATTTATTTATAAATGATTCTTTGCACCTTAGTTTGTTTTCATTTGATTCTTTTCACATGGTTCATTGGTTGACATTCGATTCTTTTCGGTTATTTCCACTTGTGATTCTTTCATACAATTCTCGTGATTTATTCATTGTCACAAAAACATGAGATTTGTGATTTGTTTATTTAAGAACAAATATTTTTATTATTATTATGTGATTATTTTTTATTTTAATTAATTTAATAATTTTTTATTTATTTATTTATTTTTCCCTACAAAGTGCACCTATAGATCACAGGGAGCAGGGAGCATTTGGGATTTGACCCATGTCTCTTTAAGCAGTGAAAGCATGGCATCGAGCTTGGACCTCATGAAGACCTCAGACCTCATAAAGAAGGAACGTCTGGATTACGGCGGCTTCGGGGAGGTGTTTTTGTGCTACCACAAAACTCTGGGACATGTGGTGCAGAAGACGGTCTACACAGGACCACCTCGTATCGAGTGAGTATTCGTGTGTCTGTATTAGACAACACCGGACAAACCATGCCAAAGCAATAAGAAACAAAAGGTGAGATAAATCCGTTCATTTCAGAAGAACCGAAAGTCGCTGTGCAGTAAATGTAAATGTTTCCTTAAGTCAGCAACCTTTAAAATGTTTTACTTCCCTTACGCTGCTTTTTTAGCTCGGTTTTTACCCCTGTTCCTCAAACGACCACTCGATTACATTATGTGTGGCAACAAAAATCCGAATTGGGAACCAAAAGTACAAAAAAAAAAAAAAAAAGTAGATTTGTGCGGCAGCTACAAAACATTTTGTTTGTTAAATTTAATTTAAAAAATGCCCTATTGATTATTTATTACACTGAATAATCAATTTCTGTAGAATTTCTTTTATATTTGATTCAATTCACTGAGATAAAAAATGTAAGTGTGCTTTACGATACCAGGACGAAACCCGTAAAGGAACCGGATTTAAAATGTAAAACAAAGTTATTTTAAAGAAGAAAAAAAAACAGACGCAATTTTATAGCACCGACGTGCATCAGTACGGCTGGTTTTATTTGAAGTTCATACCGACGTACATGTCGTACACGACGTACCGTAATATAACCAGAAGAGAAATAAGTGGCTTTGTTATGTGTTTTGTGGTGCGTGCAGGCAGCAAGCATCTCTGTTGGAGGAAGGCAGTCTGATGAAAAGGTTGAACCACGAGCGTGTGGTGAAGCTGCTGGGGGTCATACTGGAGGAAAGAGACTACTCTCTGGTCATGGAGCTCATTCCTAAAGGCAACCTGCTGGTCATGCTGCAGAAAGTGAGAACGCTAAACTCATTAATCTCTAAACATCCGATGTTTCCAGTGCTGCACTTTCCACTCCACTTTACTGTACATACCTTAGCTAGGAACAATAGCATGAGCAGCAGCAGCAGCAGTAATAATAAATAATAATAACCGGAGCTGAAAGTTTAGCTAAATGTAACGAAAGCTCATTTCTGAAAAATTCAGACATCGGAATTGCACTTCTTATCCAATATTAGCTACTGGAATCGATGCTAGTCGAACTTTTTGCATTAGTAAAGAAAACAGGCTTAAATATGGCCAAATAATCCTGGCGAATTACTGAAACCTACTGAGGTTTTGGACTTGGATGTGGTTTACGTCATCCAGGTGGATTACAGAAATGCCACATTCTGTGTGAGCTTAATCCAGTGTATCAGCGAAAGTTAGCTATAGCCCTAAAACCGCGTCCCGTAGCATACAAATGATGTCGGATTCTGAACCGATGATTTGATCGGTAGCCGATCATAAACCATCGGAGGATAAACTGAATCTTTGTGACCTCGGAGACTTTAATCATGGATGTTGGTGCCTTTGAGTCTGTTTCAGAAATTGCTGGGATTTTCACACACAGCAGTTTCTAGAGTTTATACAGAATGGAGTAAAAAGAAAAAAAAAGAGTGACTTCAGAGGAAAAGTGTGGTGGTGGTGTTTTTTTTTTTTTTTTTTTTTGAGTCTATAGTAACTCATATCATCAGTCTTTACAGCTGTGGGGAGAAGAAAAGCATCTCAGCATGCACAAAACCTCCAACGCTGGAGGTGGATGAGCTACACCAGCTACAACAAAAATCACCTGCTCTTTTTATTCCAGACTTCCAGCTCCTGATGGGCTCAGATTCCTGTCCGTAGCTGACAGGAACCTGAGAGGAACCTGACGTGGTATTGTAGCTGGTGTAGCTCATCCACCTCAAGCTTTGATGGGATGCGGTGTGATATCTGAGACGCTGTATTGCTCCCAGCTGTAAAGAGTGATGATTTGAGTTACTATAGACTTCCTGTCTGCTCATTTTTGATAAACAAGATGTGTCAAACCGCAGATCTTCTGCTCACAGGATGTTGCCACACCTTTTTGTGCTGCAGAGAGTCGTGTGTGTGTGTGTGTGTGATCTGAAAGATCAGTAGTTTCTGAAAGACCCAAACCAACCCATCTGATCCCAACCTCCAGTCTTAGCGATCAGACTTTTTCTTAATTCTGCGTTGCACCGCAGCCACGTGATTGGCCGATTAGATCACATGGGTATACATTTTTGTTTTAACGCTGCTTTCAGGTGAACGTTCCAGTATCCATTAAAGGCAGGATCGTCCTGGAGATCCTAGAGGGGATGGTTTATCTAACAGAAAACCAAGTGATTCACAAGGACCTCAAACCAGAAAACATCCTGGTGGACGAAAATTTTCATATAAAGGTACAGCAACGTTTAAGATCGTCGACTTTCCATTTCGACACATTTATGAGCTAAAGCTTTAAATAGGTGATTAATATATGTGTTTAATATGAATATAAAGTGATTACGTTTAGCATACCATATATGGTAAACCCAAAGGAGTGTGTCTTAGGAGAAATTATTTCAAAATCCACATTAAAATTCTACATGCGTCCAGATGAACAGCTTTACTACAGATTTTCACTGAGATGTTCCACTGAATCGATCGTCGTGTAGAAACAGAAAGACGGGAGAAGCCTAGAAACGGCTGACTAACCTCTTGTGCGTTTGGTGTCAGATCGCAGATCTCGGTCTGGCCACGTGTCAGACGTGGAGTCGGCTGACGAGGGAGGAGTCGCGCAGACAGAGTCGCGGAGCCAGGAAGTCGTGTGTGATGGCGGCCGGGACGTTGTGCTACATGGCTCCAGAGCACCTGGAAAGCATCAACACTCGCTCTACTGAAAAATCAGACGTTTACAGCTTCGCCATTGTGGTGTGGGTCATTCTGACCAGCAGGGAGCCTTACGAGAGTGAGTGATGTCATACGTAGGACACTGTGAACCAAGTCTTTGTATTACGGTTTGTACAGCAACGAGCACCACGTAGACGGTTTGTTAGTCACTTCCTGTATAACCGATTGACCATCAGATCCATCATGGAGGCTGTAGAAGTCCTTTCGACCGTATTTGTTCTTGACTAGCGTGTTCACCAGTGTTTCCGTTCAGCTCGCATTGTCTTGTTCTTCTTTTTCCAGATGCTATTAGTCAAGACCAGATCTGCCAGTGTGTGCGTAAAGGAGACCGTCCGGATGAAAGCCTTATTCCGTGCAGTTCCCCCAAAGAGATCATCGGCCTTATGAAGAAATGCTGGGAACATGACCCTCAGAAACGACCTCGATTTAAAGGTGATGTCACTGTAGAGGAGAGAAGTTTTCAGAGATTAGACAGACTGCACCACGGACCATATTGAGTAGGACAGCAGTTCAGAGTATTATGGGATGTGTGCCTAATAAAACTGAATCAGTGTTAATGATGACTTTTTTTTTTTATTGTTTTTGGATGAAACTTTGGGATCAAATGAAACAAGTGTAAATTGATGAGTTTCTTTCTTTCTTTCTTTCTTTCTTTTTCTTTTTTATTACAGAGAGCTTTGACTCTTTCTCGCCTTTCTATAAGAAGAACCTGCACTCTGACACTGAGCGAGATTTGCAGAGCCTTAAAGTAAGTGTTTTTTGGGTGCAAAAGTTTGCATCCCCTTTACTTATTCAATTCGATTCAAATGTATAGAAGATAGCCATAAAACAAAAGTTTATTATAAAGATTAATATAATACAAAACATTCAAGATTAGTATTAGATATATTTAAATGTGTATTGTATTTTCCCCAATGAGCAAGTCTGAGGTGACTCAGGTGACTGTGGGGAGGAAAAACTCCATTGAATGGTAAAGGAAGAACAATGAGAGGAACCAGACTCAAAGGGGAACCAGACTCAAAGGGGGAGCTGGTAGATCTCTAGTTCTCACAGAGTCGGCCTCATCTCAGTGGAGATCCAAAATCTTCATGGCACGGAAGACAATCTGAGCTGCTACAACTTCGGGATGCCTCGGGATGGGTAGAAAGAGAGAAGCAGTGGAGAGGGATTAGCGTAGCTTCTGTTCATAATATCAATTGATTAATATTTATTGGGGTGAAAAGTAAGAATTGTGAGATAGATAGATTAGATAGATAGATAGATAGATAGATAGATAGATAGATAGATAGATAGATAGATAGATAGATAGATAGATAGATAGATAGATAGAAAGTAAGCAAAAATGAATAATTGAGTAAGAAAGTACATGTGCTAATAATAATAATAATAATAATAATAATAATAATAATAATAATAATACCTAGATAAACAAATTGGGAAATGAACACAAATAAATAAAGAAGAGTAAGCAAGTACATATGTGAAATAATAATAATAATAACTGAATGTTAGGAACTGATGCTGTTAGTTTATTATTACTGTTCAGTCTGATTATTAAGTGAGAAGGTGGTTAAAAATAAAACTCCATAGATTGGTCATTGTGGTTCAGTTGGGTGTTATTTCATCTTCACATTCATGTCCTGCAGGATTCCTATGAAGGTCCATTGCTGGAGAAGTTAAAATCACTGACCACAGAGCTGGTAGTTCCTGCTGCAGGTACTTTGATCCGTACTCCAAACAAACATCGTGATGGATCTTAACATTTAACTCTAGTGTATGTTAGAAGTCACGGCTCCATTTAACCCACCGGTTTTGTAGCAAGTAAGAAATAACATGATGGTGATGAAGATGGCGATGATGCCGTGACACGGTGGTGTTGATAAGAAGCTCATACGAAAGTAGACACAGATTTGTAGTGTTCGATCAGTATCTCTGTTTGTTTTTATCTAGGATACTAGGAGCCATATATTCACCGAAATTGTCTTATTTCTTTCCAAAATGCTTATTTTTTTTCCCACACAGATGTTTGTTTGTACCTTCAAAGTAAACGTTGATATCAAATCCATTTCTGCTCTCTTGAGATGCTCCGAGTGTTTGTTTATCTAAAAAGAAGCTCAAATTTATCTTCAGTTTTTAAGTCTAAAATTGAAAGTGTCAGATTATCAAAAAGAGGGACAAACACACGCCTCACACCCGAAGAACAACAACGTCCTGACTCATTTTTGATCAGACTCACAAACACAACATCAGACGTTTGTTTACACTGATCGAAAATGTCCTATAAGTCGATTTAATGGTGACGTATCGGTAAAAAGCATTCATTTAGTACATTGTTGCTGCATCTTAGCTTTTTCACCCTTGTGTAGTTATGTGAATTTCTTTGTTTCAGCACTGGAGGCTCCACCCTTACGGCCACACTCCGGCGACTCTCCTACCCCTCTGCTGAGTTCAGACCTGGGGCCTGTGGAAACGAGCATGGAGGAGCTGAGTTTAATGACCTCAGGTTCAGGTGGCTTTCAAGCGGACGCCGTCCCTGAACAACCTTCTGACCCGCCGAACCTGGAACAGAAACTGAACCAAGAGTTCAGATATCACAAAGAAGGCAGCTACACCCCTGAGCAGCAGCCTTACAACCCTGCTTACCATAACAACCCGGTCTTGCAGACTTCCCCCAGCTCCGTCTGGGGTGGAGATTTTCCTCAGCAGGTATCCTCAGTGCAATCTTGGTCCAAGCCGAATCCGACTCCGAATCTGAATCCTTACGAGGCTTTCCCCAGGCCGGAATACACAAACCAGCTGTCGGCGTCGCTTTTGCAGTGCGGACCGAGTCATCAGCATAAACCAATTGAACGTATGCAGTCATGGCCTTCTGATTTCTCTGCAGTGGGGATCAGTCCTCAGACTGAAACAAGTATATATACACACACACACACACACACACACACACACACACACACAATGGATAACAGTGTGTAGAAGAATTCAAATGAATTAAAATAAACTTTTCCAAAATTGCAGAATATTTACCAAATTTAAAATGCTCGAATTTGCCGCTTTTTTTTTTTTCCGAAATTTGTGATGCAACTTGCAGAGATTTCTTTTTTTTTCTGAGGAAAATGACAAATTTTTCACGAACTACTCAAAGAGGGCTATGATGAAGTCACACAACACGTCTCAAAGCAAACCTGCAGAAAATCCGCAGTCATTTTTAAAAATCACAAATTTTGCTCAAATTCTGTGTACATTTTCTTCTATCATAAAATCCTGGAGAAATTCTTCTGCGACTTTTTGTATACCAGGTTTACAAAGGAACATATTACAGAAAACCATATTCCAATCTGGGCAGAATTTCAGGACATGATTAAAAGTTTCAGAATTTGACCAAAAACCTCGAAATTCATTCATAAAAATCTTTTCTACTTATACAAAATGTCCAAATAATAAATAAAATCATGAATATTTCAAAAAAAAAAATGTTTTCATTTTTAAAGTTGAAATGTTTTCATTTTGAATGTTCTGTAGAATTTCAATGTTCGATTTCACAAATCTTCATTTTAAATATTCAAAATTTTAATCTAAAATTAAACCTTATAAATCAATTTATGATTTATAAATTTGATTATGATTTGAAGCCAGAAGCTTCAACACCATGGAAACAAGCTCCGCCCACTTTCCCCTATTAACATCTTACATTCATACGATGCTCCCTGATTTAACTTCCGTTAAACATCATATTTAACGCACATGAAACACTGCGGTATTATATAGCAGATGTTGGGATATTAAGATAAAAAAAAAAGTGACGCTTGATGTTTTTTTTTTGTTTGTTTTTTTCCCTGACGCTGTGTTTTCAGATGGATCGCTGTACATCAGTCAAGCCAGTGGGATTCAGATCGGGAACAACAACACCATGAATTTCCGCAGTGTAGACAGCTCGTCTCTCAGCTCGCAGTCCAGTACGTCATCCTGCATCACGAGGTATAAAGAGCTGCTGCAGAAGTACGGTCAGTCACTTTCACACACAAATCTGCCTTTTTTTTTTTTTTTTTTTTTACTGTATTCTATTCATTTCTATTCTTTTTCTATTCTATACAGAAAACATCTATTTATTTATTTATTTATTTTTGGTTGTAGAATGAGGATTTATTTTATCATTTTCCTTGTGTTAAAACACGTATAGCATTTCACACACCTGCTATTTTCACAATTTCTCTTTTAGTCTATTGCAGAAAAATGATTCTTCACAAAATTTAAATCCGGTTCCTGTTAATTTGCCAATTATTCATGATTTCAGAATTATTCTTGTGATCGTTCTGGCTAAAAAAATTGCTCTTTTTGCTGCATAATTTTTCCAAATCGGAGTGTTTTGTTTTTTTTTTTATGTTTTTGACTCAAACTGGTGAAATCGCACCGGATTTTTCTTTTAAACCCCTAGAAGTTAAGACACATCTGTAGTGACTTTCTGTTAGAGCCGCACTCGTGTCCCACGCACGTGAACGAAAGACGTATTCGTTCGTATCGCTTTGAAAAATTCGAATACTGTTTTGTGTTTTTTGTTTTATTTTGGAAAACTGCTTGTATTGGTTTAAATCTGGTGAAATCTCAGGCAAAGGATATTCTAAAAAGGTTCTTTTTTTTTTTAAACCTGTAGTATTAATGACGTATAAAATGACTGGAAAATGGGAAAATCTGCATTATTTCGAAAAAAAAAAGTAAAAAGTTATTGATTCATTTTTGCGTTCATTTTGCCGATTTTTTTGTAGATTGCAAAGTTCTGATATCCTGAAACCCTTGTACTGTTTAAACCGTTTTTACAACAAACATGATTTACAGTCTGTCCTCTGATTTGGACAGATCACATGATATTTTGGATCATTCTTGGTTTCTTTTTATACTTTAAAAAAAAAAAAAAAAAAAAGGAACAAAAGTCAAAAATTCATTCATAAAAATCATTTCCAGTTGATAAAGAAAAAATGTACGGGGTTTACATTTAACACCCTACAGTAAACATTCATATCGTCATTATTATTGTTGTTATTGTTCTCGTGTAGAAGACCATGCAGTAACTGATGAACATCTGGAGCTGGTCCGCAAGAACGTAGGTGGAAAGTGGAAAGCCTGCTCCAGGAAGCTGGGCCTCACCGATGTGGAGATTGACGCCATCGAGCACGACTATTCACGTGACGGTCTGGCTGAGAAGGTCCACCAGATGCTGGAGCACTGGAAGATGAAGGAAGGTCTTCAAGGCTGCACGGTGGGAAAACTGTGCCGTGCCCTGGAGCAGTCTGTTAAAGCAGATGTGCTTCTCGAAATACTGCTCAAGTCTCAAGACTACACAGCAGCGTTGTTAAGCCAGATTTAAGTTAAAGTGAAAAGTCCGGGTGGAGAATTTTTATATTGAAATAAGAGTAGAAACACTTTCTGTTATTTTACTTTTCTATTTATTTCTACTTTTCTTCTTTTTGTTTCAAAAAAACACATTTTTATCCTTTAACCAGACCATATAATTTTCTTAATTTTTTTTTTTTTTATAAAATTTAGTATAAAAAAAATCTTGGGGGAGACCGAATATTTTTACAGAAATTTTCACCAGCAATCTGCGATGTGTATATATATATATATATATACGATATTTCTGATTCACACACACACAAATCTTTCTCTTTTTATTTAACACAAATTTTCAACTTTTATTTTAAGAACTTTTTATATTTGTTCCTTTCAGAAGTTAAAGATTCTTTAGCTTTAGTTATCCAGCGAAGACTTAAAGAATCCTTCCAAATCCCAGTTTTCATCTTCCTAGCTGAATTTTAAACATCTAAGAGGTTCTAAAGAACACAACAGAGCAGAAAAGTCATTACTGGTGTAAACCCAGTGAGTTTGAATGACAAGATTAACCAGTTAATACACACACTCTGTTTAAACAGAATCCCAGGTTACGTAGTTTGAGATTTCACACTGCTCGTACTTTACCCAGGATTAACGATGAATCCTGTCTCTTCATAATCTGACGTTTTACATCTCAGTGAGAAAAAAAAAGTTCAGGTCAGTCGTTATGCACCTGAGCAGGTTTTATTATCTTTCACAGATTTCTGTTCTTTTTTTGTGTGTGTGTGTTTGTTTTTAATTTCCTCTTGTCGTCGACCGGCCGTTCATTCGCTGACACCTGACTTCTGATTTTTCTCTGTGCTGTATTTCCGTCTCGCTACATCACGTGCTTCCGCCATGTTCGAGCCATTTTTTTTAGTGAGGTTTTCACACATGAGGTTTTTTGTATGGTAAGGGAGTTTTTTTTTTGTATGGTAATTGCTCAGTTTCTGACTCTGTGTTTGTTGCTAAGCAACTAGCAGTAACATTCACACTGCACACGTTCGACACTGTAAACACTGCTGAGTTGTTCCTCTTCCGAGCAGAGCTTTAGAACCCTGGGATTAAGTGTATTGTGAAAGGCACTTGGACAACGAAGGGTTCTTGTCTTCCAACAGGAATATTAATACAAACCCTTCTTACAATTTTTTTCGTACACGAGTTCTACACCAATCCTTTAACAGGCTCCTCAAACTGAAATGGTCTTTTTTCGTGTGTGTGTATGTAGGATCAAATGCGTCCTGATAATCATGTTGGCGAAACATTACAACAGTTACAGTTGTTTACCCTGTTTTTCTAAACATGATCCTGAAATATTAGCGACGCAAACATTAACGCAACGCTCTATCTCCGTTTTTTTTGTTTTGTTTTTAAAATTCTCAGGAAATATTCTTTACAGCGTATCTCTGCTTTTAAGTTGTGCTTTTTTACAGTTTAGCGTAACGACTTGGGAATCCAAGGGTTGGCTGAAGTGTAGTGTTTATTCATTTCATTCAGATGGACTTTTTTTTTGTTTTGTTTGTTTTTGTGATTATTTTCCCCAGTGTGTTCAGAAATTAAGCTCAACCGTTCTGATAAACAGACAAAATATTACTGTACACTTCTACTTAATGTACAGGAAATAGAATATATAGTCAGAAGTATGAGTACTCCCAGAGCATCCTGTCTCCTTTTTTACGATCTATCGCAAAATCAATGGGTATTACTACAGAGCTGCTCCTTCTTTTTTTTATACTAGAACACGCTCTACTCTGCTCTTCTGTGAAGCCTATCCGTTAGATGTTGGAGCGTGGCTGTGTGGATCGGTGTACATTCAGCTCAGAAAGCATTCGTGAGATCAGACGCTAACGTCCGGACGTTGAAGAAGACCCCAGTTCCAGTTCATCCCAAAGGTGATGAACGGTGTTGAGTCAGTATCAGAGCTCTCGAGTTCTTCCCCTCCAAAGTTAACCTCCACACCATGTCTTCATCGAGCTGTGTGCTTTGTGCACAGCTGCATTGTCATGCTGGAAAAGTGTAAGAGCTCTTAGTTCCATCGAAGGGAAACCGTAAGACTTTAACCACCCGACGCCGTACTGTACATGCATAAGACTTTGTGTTTGGGGGGAAAAAAATAAAGTTCGAATTCAGGGCGATCAGGGGTGCACATACTTTTGCATGTACAGTAGAAATTAAATGGATCTGGGGAATTTATGCTGCAGTAAATCCCTGCAGAGGTTCCTGGCTCTGGAAGTTTGGGAGCCACCAAAATCTTTGTATAACTTGAGGAAACGTAGGCACACGTTTCGTTTGCTATCGCTAATATTTTGCTATTTACAATATTTGGAATTCTTTGGATAGAAACCACAACAGTGACGAATCACCGGTTCCTTCTTTAATAAGTACAGTCAAGCATGAGCTCGCGATCCTTAAGGTTGCTAGCATATCTAAGACGAGCCTCGTTTTTAAGGAAATATACGAACAAACTTTTGATGACTGTGAATATTAATAACTTCTGAATTTTCTGATTTTTTAAATGGAATTATGAGACGTTCGTTTCCATTAAGGAAACTTCATCAACTTCAAATTCAATTCATGAAATTTATCCATTTTTTTGAACAGCCGGTTAGAATTATCTGAAGCTACAGTAGGGATTGTTTGTTTTTTTTTCTTCATTTAGCAAAATGTCAGTCGTACAGTATCTATGCTGCATATTTACATTTACGTTTAAATTTAAGCCATTTGTTAGATATCCTTAACCATAGCGAGGTACAAAAGTGCTTAAGGAAGAGGAAGGTCTTCATCCGTGGTTTACTGTATGACTCAGTTGTTCGGACATCTAGGGGAAGTTCATTCCACCGACTCGGTGCTAGAACAGAAGAGAGTCTTGATGTAACCCAACCTCCATATATCATGTGCTGGGACACGAGTGTGTGTGTGTATGAGTGCGTCAGGAACACAGTGTAATGGTTTGTCTTCCAACACTTGTTCATTTGAAAGCAATAAGATTGATTCTCATTTTAAATTCTTCATGTTGACGATATGATATGATGATATGATACTTTATTCATGCT
>NC_062518.1:43934986-43977486 GCF_022655615.1 Tachysurus fulvidraco
CACACACTCACACAAACACACAAACACACGATACGAGGCAAATCTAAAAAAAAAAAAAGGTGTTATCTATGATTAGGTCTTTATCTTTACAGAAATTTCTCAGTAAGATGAGGCTCCACTACAGATCCTGCAGGAAGTATATCGAGGAGTTTGGTCCGATCCGTGAACCCACACTTCCGCTTCCTGCCCAAACTCTTCCTAACATACCGGAAAGCAGTGTGTTTATCAGTAACATCTCCTTTCCTACAGCTTCTACCAGGTGTGTTAATGCTTACACACTCATCACCACATTGACCTGCTAATAGAAACTTAGGGGAAGCTGAACGTACATAAACACATACCGTCCAATCAACATACGAACAGTATTAGAGTAGATTAGATTAGATTAGATTAGACTAGACTTTATTTTGTTATTGCACATGAGTACAAAGCAATAAAATGCAGATATATATAAATATATCTGAGAGAGAGAGAGAGAGAGAGAGAGAGAGAGAGAGAGAGAGAGAGATTATATACAGTGATAGATTAACGTTCTGAGGTTTTCATCAGTACAAAGGTGTCATTTTACTGAGCTATTGAGTTGAAGCCTTCAGTAAGGAGACCGCTGTGGGGTTAAAGTTGTTCCTTAGCCTGCTGGCCTTAGACTGCAGACATCTGAACCTCTAGGAGGGTAAACAGCTTATGGGCTGGATGAGAGGTGTAACTGATGATGCTGTGAGATTTATGTAGACACCCGGTTCCTCTGGACGTCTTCATAGACAGGAGGTGGTGTCCAGTGTAGTGCTTTACTTTTGTTAAGTAAGTGTGTGTGTGTGAGTTTGCCCCACATTATTATTATTATTATTATTATTATTATTATTATTATTATTATTATTATTATTATTATTATTATTATTACACCAATAGTAATATTCAACAATAACTTCTAGTTGAACATGTTTTTGAGTTTTGTATTAAAGAACATTCAGATTAACTTCTGCTCTGGGAGACCATCTTATCTCCAGTTAGTGGTTAATGGAAAGCATTAAGGACACAGCTGTATTAATTCTGTTCTCCTGATTGTTTTTGTGCCTCTGTGTGTGTGTGTGTGTGTGTGTGTGTGTGTGTGTGTGTGTGTGTGTGTGTGTGTGTGTGTGTGTGTGTGTGTGTGTGTGTGTGTGTGTGTGTGTGTGTGTGTGTGTGTGTGTGTGTGTGTGTGTGTCCAGTGTAGGAAGAGTGTACACGTGTCCTTATTGCTCACTCATGGACCTCAGTGACATGGCCCTGGTGGAGCACTGCCTCCGCCAACATCATCAAGACCGGACTCCAATCGTAAGACCCAAAGCATCATAACTTCTTCCAACAGACTCAGATCTTCTGTTAAACTAATTCATCTAGAGATCTTTAACAAGAATAATGTATATGGAGCTCTTACACAAGCATAGTTCATGTAGAGATGTTCCACCACACTAATTGATCTGGAGATCTTCTGCAGGACTAATTCATCTAGAGCTCTTCATAGAACTATGATGATGTATTCATAGAATTATCATGAAACTAATTTATCTTGAGCTTGTCTACCGATCTGATATATCTAGTGATCTTCCATCAGACCAATTTATCTCTAGAGCTTCCAGATAATATGAAAAATTTATCTGGGGCTCTTTCATTAAACATTTACCTATAGATCTTCTGTCAGGCTAATCATCTAGAGATCTTTTACCAAGTTAATTTACTGAGAGATCTTAAATATTACATATCTGGATATCTTCCACCAAACTTATTAATCTAGTGCTCTGTCACTAGATCTACTGCCAGACTAATTCACCCTGAGCTCGTACACCAACGGAATTTATCCAGCGATCTTCATCAAAGTAATTAATCTAGAGATATTCCATCAGACCGATTTATATGGAGATTTCCACCAAACTGATCGATCTACAGTACAGCTCTTTCATCAGACTTGTTTATCTTTCATTTACGATCTTTTACCAAGCCGACCCTTCCTTCAAACTCGTTTACCTGTTGACAAATTGGTGTATCACACATTCAGACAAATTTTTTCCTAGACATCTTTCACCACACTAAATGATCTAAAGATCTTCCACCAAATTTCTTCATCTGGAGATCTTTCATCACCCTTTAGAGATCTTTTACAGAACCCCAAATATCTCCTTCAAGAGATTCAAAACCAACGGGTTCCTTCCGAGAGTCTTAAAGATGAAGTCAGCTCAGTGGTATAAAGTGTCTGGAGTACAGTGAGTGATTAACCCGAACCCTCGCTCTATCCGAAGGTGTGTCCGATCTGTGTCCGGATGCCGTGGGGGATCCCCGACTACACCAGCAGGAACTTTATTGGCCATCTGGTGCGCAGACACAGGTTCAGCTACAGCAGCTACATGGTAAATTATTATAGAAGTATATTTAAATCTAGATTTACTTTCTATTCATTTCCATTTATCTCAATTTCACTTCTCACGATCTTCTCTGAAGCATTACTTTGACATTAGATGATATTATCAAGCAAAAACTTCAACATTAATGCACCTTTAAGTCCATTCTGATGTCTGACGTGAACTTTGTCTTATTAACTTAAAAAAAAAAGAGGAACTGGTGAGGAAACTAGTGATAATAGCGTGAGTGAGAACAACAACTCACTCGCTGTGTGGCAACGACAACATTAAAGGATAATAGACTCATGGGACGTCTTCAATCAGTGTAAACGAAGGTCTGATGTCGTGTCTGTGAGTCTGATCTAAAATAAATCAGGACTCTGTTATATCTCGGCGTGAGACGTGACTTTTAGCGTTGAAGAGAAATCCGAGCTGCTTTTTAGATGAACGAACACTTGGAGCGTCTCAGAGAGCAGAAATTGGTCTGATATCAACATACAAACATCTGTGTGGAGAAAAAAACTTTTCTATCAACATACGGCTCCTAGTATTGTATAGTATTGTAGAGAAAAACAGAAATAGTGATGAAACACTAGAGATTCTTAAAGTCCTGAGTGTTTACTTTCGGATGAGCTTCATATTAACACCGGTGTGGAGTGAGACATGATAAAGACGTTCGGTCATCAGCGTGGACACGATTAAAAACAGGAGGGAATTCTGTTAAACCGTCAGGATGTTCTGTTATATTGATTTAATCAACTTTAATTAATTAAACCACACCATCAGGATGCATGTTATATGAACGTACACACACACACACACACACACACACACGCATACACGCACACACACACATACAGACACATACATACAGACACACACAGACACACATACACACACACACACAGACACATACACACATACACACACACAGACACATACACACACACCCACACACACACACATACAAACACATACACACATACACACCCACACACATACACACACACACCCACACACATACACACACATACACACAACCCATACACACACATACACACAACCCATACACACACATACACACACACCCACACATACAGACACATAGACACATACACACACATACACACACACACACACACACACACACACACACACACACACACACACTCACACGTGTTTGACTCTTGTGTTGTTCTTACAGAATGAAAGTGAGGAAGAAGAAATGCACCTCCTCACAGCGCTGCAGATGTCAGTCCAGGAGTTTTAAAACATTCCTGAAAAACTAGGTTTCTGCCTCACCGGAGGATCCTGCACTTTAACCGACTGCTGAAAAGCACATCAGGAGTCGTCATTTAAACTCTTCTTTACATATATTTTTTTTTAGAGATTATTGAATTATCGTGGACAGATATTTCCAAGAAAATGTGTTTTATTTCATGATCTTTTGTTTTGATGCACACAAGGCAGCAGAGTCTCTGCACATTATTTCTGACTTTAACAGCCTTTGTGTAATAAATGACAAAAAAAATTCTGATTTTGATTCTGAAAGATTCCTGTCTGATGTTTATGACTCACACAACAATTCTGAGTAATGCTTTTTAATTACATTTTAAAAAACATACTTTACGATGTAAAACATCAACAAAGAAAGAATTGCAATTGTATATATCTATATCTATGTATATGTATATAAATAAATAATTAAAAAATGTTAATAAATAAAAATAATTGTTTGAAAAAATGCATACAAAAGTTGCACAATTAATTACTTAATTAACTTATATATATATATATATATATATATATATATATATATATATATATATATATATATATATATATATATATTTAAATTGAAAAAATGGAAAAAAATATACATGGATGAAAGAAAGAGAGAAACCATTTTAAAATAATAATAAACATTATAAACAGTTATTTTTTTCTTTAATTTGTTGCTGAAAATTCAAAACATTTCTAATAATATCGACACAAAGACATAGCAATGCATACACAAGATAACAGATAATATAACTATAGTATTTTATACAGAGAGACTTGCAAATGAATAAATAAAAGCAAAGCTATTAAGAAGAGAACAATACTCTTCTGATATTTAGTTACATAAGCTAGTGCAAGTGCATGGGTGTATATTTATTTATTTACTTACTTACTTATGTACTTACTTTAGACTTTTTTATTATTATTATTTTTTTAACTTTACATTTAATGTCCAATTAGTTTTGTATTTTCTTGTACCAAATAATATTCAAATGACTATTTGATTCATTCATTCATTTATTCATTCATTTTCTACCACTTATCCAAACTACCTCGGGTCACGGGGAGCAGGCGTCATCGGGCATCGAGGCAGGATACACCCTGGACGGAGTGCCAACTCATCACAGGGCACACACACACTCTCATTCACTCACACACTATGGACAATTTTCCAGAGATGCCAATCAACCTACCATGCATGTCTTTGGACCGGGGGGAGGAAACCGGAGTACCCGGAGGAAACCCCCGAGGCGGGAATCGAACCCCCAACCCTGGAGGTGTGAGGCAAACGTGCTAACCACTCAGCCACCCTGCCCCCCGACTATTTGATTAATAGAAAAAATTGTAAATTGTAAGTTTAAATTTAATGAATAAATTAAACAAATGAACGCATAACACACACTGCAAAAACGTATTGGATTCATAGCCTCCTTAAAATAGTGACAGCACGAATACACAAGGACAAACCCATGACCTGATGCCTGGTAATATTGTTCTTCCAATATCTTAGCTTATATAAAGAAATTATTACACAATGTAACACCTCCCACCCCAACCCCCAACTGCAAGGGAAAAAATTGAGCTAATAAATGATCATATTATCTAACATTGGCACATGGAGTGTTTAGTGTCTATCTCAAACTAATCTTCGTTATATTGCACCGTATCTGTTTTATGGAGAGCAGGAGATGAAGGTGTGTGCCGTTCCCTGATCAGATCACCCTCCCACTGCACATCACACCTGCAATGAAGAGCTCATCCCTTTATAACATCAGCTACCTTTGCACAGTGTGTTAGTGAAGTGTTTCCATCATGAAGTGCTCGGCCGCACCGTGGACATCTCTGGGTTTTATTCTAACTCTCCTGAGCTGGGGGTTTACGGCTCTGGTAGGTTTCATCTGACAAAAAAAGGGCAATTTAACAAAATAATGATAATGTGACCTTTAAAAACTCTGTCTTATAAAACACACGGAATAAATTAAAGACTTTCTTTCATCTAGATAAATTCAGATGTCTCACCTAACCTAAAAATATAATTATATATAAGGCTCTATCTATCTATCTATCTATCTATCTATCTATCTATCTATCTATCTATCTATCTATCTATCTATCTATCTATCTATCTATCTATCTATCTATCTTTATTTTTTTATTGATTTGTTCGTTATATTATATAGTTGTATATAATGCTGTTGTATATATGTCATTATGTTTTATGTTTGTTTATTATTTTATTATAAGGTGTTATTTGTTTTGAAAGTCTTATTTTAAATAAAGATTTTCTTTTGGTTTGTTTTGTTATTATATCATTGTTATAATAATAACAATAACAACAATAATAATAATAACAACAACAACAACGACAACAACAACAACAACAATAATAATAATTATTATTATTATTATTGTTGTTGTTGTTTATTTTATTTTTTATGTATTTATTTTTGTTATTTGTTTTGCTTTTGTTATTTTTGCTATTATTATTTTGTCTTCCTCCTCTTATAATAATAATGATAATAATAATGATAATAATTATGATAATTATTCTTATCATTATTATTATCATTATTATTATTACTACTACTACTACTATTATTATTATTAATAATAATATTCTGCATTAAATATTTTCTCTCATGTAGCCGACAAGCAAAGTAACAGGTAAGGCTAATTAAAAAAAAAAAAAAAAAAAAAAAAATATATATATATATATATATATATATATATATATATATATATATATATATATATATATATATATATATATATATATTTTACAGAAATATCAGAAATAACTAATAAATTACTAATAAATGAGCTATAATATATAAGTTGTATATTGTATATACTTAAGCTGTATCTCTGACTGGATTTGACAGAGTATGATGTAGACGGTGGAAAACAGGATCTATTTGAGGTCAATCAAGGTAAGAGCTATTTTTTGAGTGATGTTGTAGTTTGCAAAGCATCATGTTTTATTTGTTGTATTGACATCGCTGTGTGTTTGCAGCGGCTGGTCTGGATCTCTTCGAGGGAGATATTTTATATGACAAGGTGAGAGCAAGACAACTTCACACCACGCCTAGATCTTCTAATCCCCACAATTATCTGTCTCCTGCAATTCTGGCAACAATAAAAAAGGCTGTAACTGTGTTCTTTATATGACTTTGAACCTTGTTACCGATCATAAACACCACAGCACTGTCTCTAATCTGATTGGTCTAGAACAGCAGCTCCAAATCACGGGTTTATATTAACAATGTGGATAAATATGTAAATTTCTAGGGTAAAGTTCCTTCACAGCTGGATTCTGTATAACAAATAGGTTTAAAAGCCAGAATGTGCCGCATGGTTATTAACGATAATCTCTGTGGTTGTAAGAGAAATCGTACTCAACATCTTTTTCTTTTGTGAATGTAAAGAAACAAGGGAGGAACTCCATCATTGGGGATGAGTACTTGTGGCCCACCACTGTGCCCTACTATTTTGAGGATGATTTGGGTAAGTTGACACCAGTGTACAGTAGATACTGTGGGCTTTTTGTGGATTGACAGCAAAAACAAATGATTTATTGTATCTTAAACATTTACGCTTGCTTAAGAAGGTGTTGTGTTTACGGAAATACTAAGAGGCCATGCAGTATTACTGTACATATTAATTTCCTGTTTTCTCGTTATTACGACTTCATTTTCTCATGATCTCGACATACAGTAAGAACGTTCTAGAGCCAACAAAGCGTCGTTGTGGGTTTCAGATGTTAATGCCAAAGGTGTTATATTGAAGGCATTTGAACAGTATCGCCTGAAGACCTGCATTAACTACAAACCATGGAGTGGAGAAACTAACTACATCTCTGTGTTTAAAGGCAACGGGTGAGTTCAGCCGTGCTATACAAGAGCATAAATGACTCAGAATGTCTTCATTTATTTTAAAGTAATGCATTACCGTAGCTCTCGGGTGTTATAAAATAACATAGAAATAATATAGAAAATAATATATATATAATGGACGTTTATATAGTATAAAGTATATTTTCTATAACAGCAGTTTTGAGAGACGTGCAGATCAGATTTATATTAACATACTCTAATACATTATTGTTTCTAACAGCGCACACAAACTCTTTTTTGTTGTTGTTGTCTCCAGGTGTTTCTCCTCGGTGGGAAACCAGCATGTGGGAAAGCAGGTCTTGTCCATCGGCGCAGGATGTGACCGAATTGCCACCATCGAACACGAGTTCCTTCACGCTCTGGGGTTCTGGCATGAGCAGTCACGTGCCGATCGTGATGACTACGTCACCATCATGTGGGATCGTATCCAAGAAGGTGCTACACTCTCCATCAATGTCAAACTGTCATGTGTTCCACTGCTGCCCTTCACTGCCTCACTCACAAGCATTCGTTTAGCTATCACTAGTGATTTTACCAGACTGTTACAGGTTGAATGGGTGTGAAGATCGGGAAAGATTTAAAGCCTATAATTATTCATTTATATTATTCATGGTTGGTTTAGATACTTCTTTGCCCTTATGCCTGGATGCAACCACCCATTCTTTACACCGCTTATCCTACTGGGCTGCAGAGGAGCCTGGAGGCTATCCCAGGAGACTCAGGGTACAAGGCAGGGTACATCTTGGATAGAATGTCTATCACAGGGCACAATCACAAACACACTCACAAACCCATTCACATTTCATTCACACAACTCTAGAGATCCCAATCAGCCTATATTGTGTGTATCTTTGACTGGGGGAGAAAACTGGGGTACCCTGATGAAGCCCCTAAGACATGGGGAGAACATGCAGGCTCCACACACATGGTGGGGGAAGGAATTGAGCCCACAACCCTGGAGGTGTGAGGCAAGTGTGCTAACCAACAAGCCACCTGGAAAATAATTGTCACAAATAATTTAGTTAAATACAGGTTTTTGTCAGGATTTACACATTATATACTGTAATATCACAATCAGTACTTAGTCAGCTGGATGATAAAGGGTTGGGTGGAGTCCAACTAGCGCTGGCTACAAACATTTCAGCATAAACATTTTAGCACACTTGAAGGCCTATTTTCCTATAACAGCACATACATCACCAAGTGTTTTGGAGCTCCATGTGAAGCATCTATCATACAAGTCCCTGTGTAAAAGGTGTACTACGGTCATCGGTGCTGTAACACTTTTTGTTATGTACTACATTTTCATTTGCTCTGTGAAATCTTTAAATGTTTAAATAAATGTTCTTATTTGTCAGGACTTTATTTTATAGGACCAAAAGAACTAAGTGAGTATGCAAGACTGTGATGAGTTTTCTTTGCAATCTCTCTGTTTATTACATCTTTGGTCTTTAGGTAAGGGGCACAATTTCAATAAATACAATGACACCATATCCAGCTCCCTGAATGTACCTTATGACTATGGATCCATGATGCACTACAGCATGACTGCCTTCAGCAACGGTACTGCACCCACCATCGTCACCAAGATCCCCGCCTTCAGCAACGTCATTGGCCAGCGCATGGAGTTCAGCGACAGTGACCTGCTCAAGCTGAACAGGCTTTACAACTGCAGTAAGACTGTCTTTGGTGCAGTTATGGTAACTCTGATTTTGTAGGCTTGTTGGTATAAAAATTAGCTATCTTATAAGTTAGATGAATCAGAAATTTTTTAATGAAAATTACTCATCGGACATTGCACTAGGGTTTATCTAATGGATCATCAGGGCACTTCTAGTTGATTGTAACAACCACAGCATGGAATCTGACCAAAACCTGTAACATTTGTCATAGCAAATTAGTAAACACATTGCAAAATAGCAATTAAGAGAACATTAGACCAAATAAGCAATCGAATCCTGCAATCTGAAGTCATCAACGTATCTTATTTATGGCCATTCTGGAAACATAATGATTAAGCATTTAAAGATAACAATTTCTGTCATTCAAAGCAATCTTATCTGGACAACCTTTGTAAGCAAGACATTTTATTGAGTACTGTTATCTTATTTTTCCACTAACTGAATTCGGCTTATCTCGGAAAGAACGGTCAAGAAACTTCATTCTGTGATATCATTATCATTAAGAAATAAACATCTCATTTGTGGTCTCATTAGTGGTTGGGTTTAGGAGGTGGTATGTGGTTGATCTCACTTGGGCTGCAAATTTGGTGATACCAAACAAGCAAATGCTATAATAATATCCCATTTGCTATTACCACCACATTGATTACCATGCTAATAAGAGTGTACATATGGGACTTGTTGCAAATCAGACCGGGATTTTGCAAGTCAAATCACCCAGACTAATTGCAATTACAACTAGTTTGCAGGGGGCAGAAGTTTTGACAAATTACAATACTTGACTACTTATTAGAAGATTATCTAACACTTGTGACTTCATCCAGATTAATCTGTCATTTTATGATCTTGTTTGATGATATACATGGGGTAACAGAAACTTTAATGGGTGCAAAGTACAGTATTCTGTTTACAGTTGTTGCCTGATCATTTGTGTAACACTCTATAAAGCAAGAGCCGCAACGTTCCTGGACACCTGTGACTTTGAGCTGGAGAATATTTGTGGAATGATCCAAGGTCAGGATGACCAGGCAGACTGGGAACGTGTTACTAAAGCAAATGGTGGACCGGACACTGACTATTCTAATATGGGACGCTGTAATGGTACTAAAAGCTTTTTACTACTATAATGCAGAGATGTTCAATCTTATCCGCAAAGGGCCAGTGTGGGTGTATGTTTTTATACCAATCATGCAGGAGCTACACTTTCTGGATAAGATTGGACACCCCTGGTCCAATCCATAAACTCGGGTAGAAAAGCGGTACTGTGGGTAGCTCAAAGCAGGGTCTAGAGCAGGGGTTGGCAACCTTTTTTGTTAATGTTAGTTCAAACTTTTCAAAATATCTTTGTTTGCCCGCAGAAATAAAATTTTGTTTATTCGGTAGCAGTTCACTGATTTCATAAATGCAACACACTACAGTTTTTTTTTACAGCATATAGCAGACACCCTTATCCAGAGCGACTTACATTTTTATCTCTTTTTATACAACTGAGCAATTGAGGGTTAAGGGCCTTGCTGAGGGGCCCAGCAGTGGCAACCTGGTGGACATGGGAATCGAACTCACAACCTTCCGATTGGTAGTCCAGCACCTTAACCACTAGGCTACCACATCCGATATATGCAGCGTTATCTTCATTTTAGATGTCAAATGGGTTTCATGGCTCCCTGTGTTATTTTTTTTCTGTGGGAAACGGGTCCAAATGGCTCTTTGAGTGTTTAAGGTTGCCGACCCCTGCTCTAGAGTATGATTACTCTCTATTAAGTTATTGCATGTCCATAGTTTGGACATAATGTATGATCTGGATGCAAATAAATAAATGGCTCTAACTTTCTGTCGCTATATACTCGTGTGAACCTTCTCACGATTTTCTATTCAATAGGCGCGGGTTACTTCATGCACTTCAGCACCATCAGTGGAAGTGAAGGGAACACTGCTCTGTTAGAAAGCAGGCTACTCTACCCTAATCGCAACTACCAGTGTCTACAGTTTTTTTACTACCACAGTGGAAACCAGAATGATAAGCTGGAGATTTGGGTAAGAGAATACAATGAAGCTAACCCTGACGGAACATTACGGATCATTGAGACAATAACTGGTGAGTAAGGACGAGCATGTCATGAATGAACATTGCCTTGCATAAAAGGTCTTTTTGACCAATGCTGCAACATCAAAACGTGCTAACATGTAAATCGTGTTCTTCTTAAAAGGACTGCCTGAGACATTTTGGCAGCTACACCATGTTAAACTAGATGTCTCCAGTAAGTTCCGTGTAGTATTTAAAGGCACAAAGGGTGCTGGAAGCTCCACAGGTGGGTTCTCCTTGGATGATGTCAATCTTTCTGAGACCACCTGCCCAGAACATGTGTGGCGGATCAAGAACTTCAAAAGTATTATGGAAAACACACCTGTGGGCTCTGCCATATACAGCCCACGTTTTCTTTCAAAGTATGGCTACACCTTCCAGATGGGCTTGTACCCCAATGGCAGTGACACATACCCAAAGGATTTGGGAGCTTTTGCCCATCTTGCATCATCTGGGGATAATGCGACTGATGACAGTCTCACTTGGCCCTGCCCATGGATGCAGATTACTATGACGCTAATGGATCAGAATGCAGACATTCGCAAACGCATGTCCAACCAAAGAAGTGTCACAACTGACCCCAATGAGCAATTAGAAGGTAATTCATGATGTCTACATGCTTAAAGACCACAGATGTATTTCTAATTTCCTAATGTTCATATTTCCACTTACTTACCTTTTTTTTTTTTTAAATAAGAATCAAAATTACGTTGGGACAACCCACGAAAAGTGGGAATAGAAGTAGCAGATGGGAATGGGATTAAATACTTCAGAGGACCAGGATACGGAACATATGTATACTTGAGTCAGTCCAGAGCACTCAGCAGAGACTTCATAAAGGGTGGAGATGCCATCTTCCTCCTCAGCATGGAAGGTAAGCAAACAAGGGTGTATCAGGCTGGTAAGTACCTACTCACCCTCTAAAGACAGGAAGGAGCAGTCTTGCCTACATTAAACCAGTAATGTAACCTTTAAAATTAACACCCATACATGTATATGGATGACTAAATCATGGGGATAGAACATGGGATTTTTGGGAAGTCCAGTGCCCTGGGATATAATTTGTTTTCACTCCCATTCCTGCCATCTCCTGAAGAAAGTATGACTTAACCTATCCACTCCCAGTTCTTGTTTGTTCCTGACAAATATTCATTCATTTTCTACCGCTTATCCAAACTACCTCGGGTCACGGGGAGCTTGTGCCAGGCGTCATCAGGCATCAAGGATACACCCTGGACGGAGTGCCAACCCATCGCAGGGCAAACACACACTCTCACTCACTCACACAATCACACACTACGGACAATTTTCCAGAGATGCCAATCAACCTACCATGCATGTATTTGGACCGGGGGAGGAAACCGGAGTAACCGGAGTACCCGGAGGAAACCCCCGAGGCACGGGGAGAACATGCAAACTCCACACACACAAGGCGGAGGCGGGAATCAAACCCCCAACCCTGGAGGTGTGAGGCAAACGTGCTAACCACTAAGCCACCTTGCCCCCCACCCTGACAAATATCGGTTGGTTAAATTAGTCAAAACTAAGGCAATTCTGTTGGTTAAGGCTATATGAGCACCACCAAGCTGCCATGGTTGGGTGTGTAAACAAGGTTCTTAACTTTTATCTTCTCAGATTTATCTTCAAATTTTCTATCCCAAAGTTAAATGTCAGCCAAAAGTGTACCAAGCTAACCAACCTTAATTACCTCAAGATAAGGACAGATAAATGATGAACAATAAACTCAACCCTTCACACATCTTGCATAGGAATTCAAGATTTAAACATTGGAATATAAAACTAAGAGTTATCACTCAAAAAATATTAATTATATGAATCTGGAGTCTCCAGTATAAAAACTCCACTCCTTCCTCTCATACTACATATCATACTTCTTATACTAGCCTTATTTACTTAAACTAAATCATCACATCTAAGTTTGAATCTGAACATCTGTATATACACCCGTGTAGTTTGTATGCAGTTTATACCATAGACAAAGTGTTTTATTATAATTCAGAGGGTTTGAATAACCAAACTATTTCCTATTTTTGTCCTGTAGATATATCACACTTGGTTCCTTCTCAGCCCATCCCTCCAATGACCAACCCCACGACCTCTACTGCTGACCCATGTGTGTTGGTAACATGTGAAAATGATGGCGTGTGTGTGATGGACAATGGTGTTAAAGCAGTCTGCAGGTATGGATGGAGTCTATTATGTTAACACCTAAAATTGCTATCGTTTGCCATTGTTAATCACGTAATGGCCGATAAACAATTCTATCCACAGGTGTGCGGCAGGGGACGACTGGTGGTACTACGGGGACAGGTGTCAGTTTAAGAGTTCGACGCAGGACGGCGTGGTGACGGCGGCCGTGTCGTCAGTTGTGGTCTTTGCCGTCATGCTGGTGGTGACGGTAGTGAGTGTGCTGTGTATGAGGAAAAAGTATAAGAAGAAAATGAACGCCATGGCCAGCGGCGGTACTGCCATACAAAACATCAGTGCAAAATAACAGCACCATGAATCATTTAATCAGTGGTGGGAATGCCGGTATACCCTTATGTATGTATATAACAGGTATATTTTCATGTCAATTCAGTCTCAAGCCAAATAAAAAAAATTCCAATTTTTTTCTGAAATTCCATTTGTTTCTGAAACTTTCAGATGTTTGTCTTCCTTTAAAGCAGCGGTGTCCGATCTTATCCACAAAGGGCCGGTGTGGGTGCAGGTTTTAATTCCAACCAAGCAGAAGCCACACCTGATTCCACCTGTTTAATCAGTTGTTCTTGGCTTTTAGTAAGACTCTGGTGTGGCTTCTGCTTGGTTGGGATGAAAACCTGCACCCACACCGACCCTTTGTGGATAAGACTGGACACCGCTGCTCTAAGGGAAAACGTTGAAGGTTGAGATACACGTTGATACACATTGTTTTATCCTAGTCAGGGTCATAAAAATGGGAATATAACCTGGATAAGACTTCAGGACACTGAAGAGAAACTCTCTCCCTCTCTCTCTCTCTCTCACACACACACAAACAATAATTCACACCTAGAGGCAATTCAGAAAACCCAAAGAACTCAGATTAAAGCCACACGAGGAGAACAGGTGAAACTCTACACAAACAGTATCCCAAGCTCAGGATCGAACTGAGAGCCCTGGAGCAATGCAGTGGCAACTCTATGCTTTTCTCAATACCCATATATAGCGGTGCTGACACCTTGTGGCTGGTCTGTGCTTTAAGCTTAACATACAATCACCGATTTCAAAATATCAAAATATTGTAGTACAAAACGTCTAGAAGTTTTCACTACAAAACAGACCAAGAGGCATCAACATGATAAATTTAGAATTTATTGTAACAAAAACAAACAAACAAACAAACAAACAAAAAAAAAAAACAGGAACATTTTGTGTGGTTTTGATTACAGATAATCTTCACTGGTCATGCTGGTGACAACAGAAGAATGAGCTGTTTGTGTTTTTGTGTGCGGTTAACCAGACAGTGAGAACAGGACCGATCAAAGTTTGCAGTCATTTGTTTCAAAGTCATTTGTAGTATGTACTGAATACCTTTATGTACTTTCACGTGTAAGGAAGGGATAAGCTTATTACAGACACACGCAGTTCCTTTAAAAAGCATCTGTATACAATATTTCTTATTTACAGGTCATTGGAACGAGAAACAAAACAAAAACAAAACAGAACAAAAAAAAAAAAAATCACCATTTCTCGCAGAGAAGATTAGTAAAAAAAAGTGACTAGGTCACCATAAAGAGTAAGCAACTCCTAGGAGTTAGTCTTTTTCAATTTCTACTAAATTTCTAGTTTTACAGGCACAAAGCCTTGATTTAGTGAAGAAATACAGTCTTACATAAGTGCCCTATCTACAACAGATAAGCGTGGTATTACTGGTGTGCACTACACATCACCATCTCAAAAACGTTCTGCGCTTTGCCTTGGTTTTTTTTTTACCCCCTCGTTGCTCGTAAAAGTCTTTTGCAGTGTTTCCTCATATAAAAGATATGGTAAGTTGAATAATAAAAAAAAGAACAAGAAAGGTTCAAATAAAATGTGAAAATCCACAATTTTGTTGAGTGGTACTGAGTTATAACTTCGCAAGACTAGTGTTGAACTCTATAGATACTGTCACTTTTTTCAACGTAAATAAACACTAAACAGTCAGTAGGTCAGTAGTCAGCTGATTTGAGCTCTTAAAGGGGCGGGGCACAGTAGAGTGCAGGTTGGGACTGGAGTCTCTTAAAGGGATACTCGGATGTCCTATTGGTCGGCTCGTGGGGAAAGGCTCCTATTGGTTTGGACTGCAGGAAATGGATTTGTGCATCGCCATGAATGTGGAAGTGGTGTAATGAGGATGTGATAATGCTGAACACACTGTAAAATGTGTGCGTGTTAAAATGGCTCTTATATGAAATCTATGGAGAGCTGCCATGTCTACAAGCCTGTAGATTAATTCACGATGTAGCGTGAAGTTTGTCCGATCTACATAACGACACGATTACTTCCTGTTACCATGTCAACGCTATCATTGCCTCTGTAGTACAGTGTTAATCATTTGTTTTAAACTCTTTGTTGCTTTTGCATGTATTGGTCATACTTTTGTTTAATTGTTTATCCATCATCACTACTTTTCTTATTCAAACACGCTGAGGCAAAACGATGGGTCATAATAATAATAATAATGTGGCTATGAAATTATCGTATTGAGGCCAAAATTTAAAGTTACATTTCTCATGGACGTTAATAAATTATTCATTAAAGCGTATATATTCTATGTACTAGTATATCACAATATAATTAATAGTTATTAAGCACATAACGAACAACATTGACTGTATTTTAAAATGAGTGAAAGAGAGAAATCGATAAATTAAGGCTACCGAGTAACTATTTATTGCCATATTGACCTGATTTTGTGATATCTCCTGGACTCAAGGCCTAAATAAAATTAATTACGTAACTCTTAATGCAAAAATCTTAAAACGGTTTACTCGGACAAAACAAACAACAAACTCCAAATATTAGAAAAACTCCACAAAAGGCAATGGTATCGTTGACAGGAACTAACTAAATAAATGTGTTGTTTGTGGTAGCAGATAAACGTCATGCTATAGTACAAGACGTTTATAGACAATTACAGCCAATTTCACTAATTGTTACTCTTCACTTATTAGTGAATTAAAGGTGTTTTTTTTCCCTCCAGGCTAGAAACAAATACTTGTGGACACCGTGGAAAATGCAGCAGGGTTTTCCAGTCTCAGTCCTCGGAAATACCTTAACAGTGGCAATAATTTCCTAATAACTGCCAGGTTCAGCTAATTTGCTAATTTTCCACCCTCCATACAATCTGCAGAGAAAACACTGAAGTGTTCAGTGCAGAGGGACTCCAAGCCTGAGATTGGGAAACCATGCATTTTATGGTATGTGCTATCACAGCGGCGTGTCGTAGTAATCAGTAGGCTGCTCACTCTTGCTGGGCTTCTGTTGCTCCTGCTGATGCTGCTTCATTATCTCCTTCACTTCCTCCTCCAGCTCGGGTGGAATAATGAGCTGGTCGTCAGGGTCAGGCATCGCAGGGGCTGTGAAATAACCACCAGACTTTTTAGACGGCGCGTCAGCTGCTATTTCGATCAGGTTGTGGCTCGTCTCGTGTGGAGCCACCGAGCCGTTGCCTCTCCTGCGTGACAGGGTTTTGGTCCATGCATCGGATGCTGTGCTGTTTCCTGGCTTCTCACTTTGCTTTCCTTCTTTCTCAGTCTCGCTAGAGATCAACGTCATTTCTGGTTCTGGAGGTATTATGTCATCGGGTATTTCAGGGGTGCAGGGAGGAGGGGGAGGTGGAGGTGCAAGAAGGCGCAAGCAGTGGACGTCGGCCTCCACTTCAAGTCGGCTGCCGTTGGAAAAGACTCCTGCGATGGGCTCTTCGTCCTCGCTATCTAGACCGTTATCGGAGAGTGCGCTGGAGAAAGTAGCACTTGATAACTGCCGCTGAAAGGAGCCAGAACTGGTGGTCATGATTGCAGATGAAGAAGGTGTTGGGTGGAGAGAGCAGCAAGAAAGCAGGCGTGGGTTTGGGATAGGAGGTTGATGGAGGTGAAGGTGTGCCTCCTGGAGCAGAATCGGAGGCTCATCTGAGGAAGCGGTGGACCCGACTTCAGAACTCATCTCCGAGGCACTGACCTCTGAGCTGATCTCGCTGCAGGAAGAAGGTGGTATGCCAGATGAGGGTGGATAGAGGCCCGTACCAGGACCGGGACTAGGTGGTGGCTGTGGGGTTGCGTGGAGGGCACTGGAGGACGAGCAACAGCAGCAGCAACAGCAGTCCTCAGTCACGTTTAGCTGCACCACTACAGCACTCAGGCTCTCAGTACAACCATACGCCTGAGCAAGAGTGCACAATTTCTTGGCAGCGGCAAGTGGATCCGGAACCTTGCGCACAGCCTCAACTGCCTCAGAAGGCTCTAATGCCTCAAACAGACCACGGCTGCCCAAGATGAAGAACTCGTCATGTGTTGTTAGCGGGAGTGTGTGAACATATGGCCGTGGCAGAACAGCTGGATACAGAAAGGAGTAGCCCATGATCCGTGTGGAGTCAGTCACGCCATTCACTTTGTTATCCTGATATGGAAAAGGAAGAACACTGTCTGAGTGACATAAATCACAGGTAGCATTTCTCGTAATGTGAGATATATCTGAAAGTGCGATTCACCAAAAAAAAGAAGCCTTAAATGTGTAGCATCAGGAATTGTAAAATATGCAATGTTTATAGTTAAAGTCTTAGCTGTCCTTTAGCCCAGTGATGTTTAGTGTTAGCTGCCCTTTACCTCAGAAATGTTTACAGTTAAAGTCTTAGCTGTCCTTTACCCCAGTGATGTTTATAGTTAGTCTTAGCTGTCCTTTACCTCAGTGATGTTTATAGTTAGTCTTAGCTGTCCTTTACCTCAGTGATATTTACAGTTAAAGTCTTAGCTGTCCTTTACCTCAGTGATGTTTACAGTTAAAGTCTTAGCTGTCCTTTACCTCAGTGATATTTACAGTTAAAGTCTTAGCTGCCCTTTACCTCAGTGATATTTACAGTTAAAGTCTTAGCTGCCCTTTACCTCAGTGATGTTTATAGTTAAAGTCTTAGCTGTCCTTTACCTCAGTGATGTTTATAGTTAAAGTCTTAGCTGTCCTTTACCTCAGTGATGTTTACAGTTAAAGTCTTAGCTGTCCTTTACCTCAGTGATGTTTACAGTTAAAGTCTTAGCTGCCCTTTACATCAGTGATGTTTACAGTTAAAGTCTTAGCTGTCCTTTACCTCAGTGATGTTTACAGTTAAAGTCTTAGTTGTCCTTTACCTCAGTGATGTTTACAGTTAAATTCTTAGCTGTCCTTTACCTCAGTGTTTATAGTTAAAGTCTTAGCTGTCCTTTACCTCAGTGATGTTTAGTTGTAGCTGCCCTTTACCTCAGTTATGTTTACAGTTAATGTCTAGCTGTCCTTTACCTCAGTGATGTTTTTAGTTAAAGTCTTAGCTGTCTTTTACCACAGTAAGTTTTTGTGTTAGCTGCCCTTTACCTCAGTGATGTTTACATTTAAAGCCTTAGCTGTCCTTTACCTCACTGATGTTTTAGTTAAAGCCTTAGTTTACCTCAGTGTTTATAGTTAAAGTCTTAGCTGCCCTTTACCTCAGTGATTTTTACAGTTAAAGTCTTAGCTGTTCTTTACCTCATTAAAGTATACAGATAAAGTGTTAGCTGTCCTTTACCTCAGTGATGATGGCTTTGTGTTGCCGTATGCGGTTGTACTCTTCTTCCAACCCAATGTTGTGTAGCAGTGAAAGCGGTAAGGCTTTACCATCACGACACAACACTGCCTGACACTTCCCCACGTTGGCAGCAGTGAGCGTGAAGCAGCCTGCTGGGTCGGTTGGGTCGTGCCGGATGTGACAGAAAACGGCTGAACCACCTAACTTCTGCCCAGCTGTGCCCAGCTTCCTGTGTGGAGATTTTTGTAAAAAAAGATTGTTGATTCATAGCATAAATAAATGGTACCAAAAAAATGAGTCTGACTGAAACTGGAGACTGCTGTCATTATCAGCACTCAAGTTTGGGTGTTCAGAAAAAAATTATTCTTTTTTTTTTTTAATTATAAATGTCCTGTACTGAATAAAGTACCCACTGCTCTCTGAATGTGTGTGTTCACCTTTGCATGACGAGGAAGGTGTTGGTCATGTAATCCTCCTCGCTCTTGGTTCTGTGAAGCTCCTCGGCCAGAATGTCGTTCATGGTGCACTGCAGGAGATATGGCACCTCCACGTTCCTGTCTCCATCAAACACCCCATACAGAGCTTCTCTATTGCCGCAGAAACTGCTCACTGACAGAGCTGCCACACACAGTCTGAACACACGTGCACAAATATAATATAGATATTAAAATGGGTAGTCAATATTAGAAACACAGTGTCTGAGGGAGAAAGTAAAGACATACGATGTATAGAGAACAGCGGTGTTTGTAGTATTGTTAATAATTCATGCCGACACTCTAAGATACCGTCTTACACAGTGAACATCCAGCTGTGCTGTACAGATGTTGTGTAGTGATGTGTGTTGAGTACAAGCTTTAGTGTGTGCGCTATATACTTGTTCTTCACTCCAGATGCCTCGGTGTAGCCGTGACTCCAGACAGCCGGCCCACCTGCGGCCTCATTGGCTGAGAAGGAAGTTGGGGGCGGGTCGATACGGAAACAGCGGATGTTGCTACAGGAAGAAAATTAAGCAGGATTTAAACTGTAATAATAATAATAATAATAATAATATTTCAGATCTGACTAATGCACGCACACACACACACACTTACTTGAGCTGCTCCAGGGTTTTGTGGTTCAGGCTGAGACGTGGGTTCCCACTCAGGTCTAACTCCTGTAGTTTAGGAGGCAGGTTCTCAGGCAGTGTGATCTCCACCAACTCATTACAGCTCAGATCTACACACTGATCATACAAAAAAGAGGTTATAATTACATAAACACACACCCGTGTCTTACTATCATTTAAAGGACCTTCCACTGATAATGATTCACTTAAAGCTCCAAAACTTAAATCTTAACTTCAGTAAACAAAAGAAAACGTTATTATTTAAAATGCTGTTCTGAGGACCAGGCAGATGATGTGTCCAACATGAAAGTGTCGAATATGAAAAGGAGTTGATACCAAGTAGAAAGATGGACAGCTAGCACATTTCTAGCAATCGTTTCTGTTCCTTTACTAGCTATAACACACATACAACAATCATGCTTGCTTTTGGTATGCCGTGTGTGTGTGTGTTAACCTTCATGTCCATGAGCTGCATGACCTCAGGGAAGACCTCGATGGTGTTGGAGTGGGCGATGAGTGTGTGCATGCGCCTGCAGTTCAGGATGGTGGTGGGTATGGCCTTCAGCCTGTTTCCGCTCAGGTCCACTTCCTCCAGCTCCTCCAGCTTCGCCATTTTACTGCACCACACACACACACACACACACACACACACACACACACACACACACACACACACACACACACACACACACACAACCAGCCACGTTAGAGGACGTTTGTGCATCAGGGGTGATATTTATTCTCTAAATGTGCTGACTACATAGAGAAGAATGTGCAAGACTCAGGTGTGTGTGTGTGTGTGTATGTGATACCTGGCAGGGAATGTTTGCAGGTGATTGTAGGCCATGTGCAGGACTCTCAGGTGTGTGTGTCCAGTGAGCAGAGGAACACACTTGTCAGTCAGGTGGTTGTTGGTCAGGTAGAGCTCCTGCAGGATGCTGTTGCTCTCGTCTGATAGGCTGGAGGGTGGCAGACTCTCGAGCTTATTGGCTGAGGCGTTGAGGCACCTTAAACTGAAGAACATGCAACAATTACATTCAAATTCAACACAAACAATTCTGCATTTCTGATATTGGGCATTTCTATAAGACCTACATTATATTTACTGGGTTCAGATTCTTGTTTGAAATATTTAACCTGTCTGTTTAGAGGAAGTGGTTACAGGTGTGTAAATATTTAACACGTGTGTGTGTGCGTGTGTGTGTGTGTGTTACCTGTTGGATTTAAGGAAGAGGTTACATGGCAGCTCGACTAGCTGGTTGTGCTGGACGTCTAAAACCTCCACCAAGGGCTTCTCCACTCGCTCAGGCAGCCGCTGCAGACGGTTATGACCTGCCAGGACCTTCCTCAGACTGTTACTGCAGAACAACCTGAGAGAGGGAGAGAGTGAGAGTGAGAGAGAGAGGGAGAGAGTGAGAGTGAGAGAGAGAGGGAGAGAGAGAGAGAGAGAGAGAGAGGATCCATGTAACCTTTTGAAAACTAATTTCCCCACTGGAATGATGTAGAACATTTGAGAGATGGAGGGCAAAAAGGACAAATCAGAGTCGAAAGTAACACCAGAGTGCAGCATTCTTCCTCACTGTGTGTGTGTGTGTGTGTGAGGGAGAGATAAAGAGCTGATGATCAAGGATAATCTTCAAAATAATAGTAATAACTAAGCAAAAGCATAGATACAAATATTTTTGTCGCAGCAGTTGAGTTGAGCTGCTTTATCTGAGGCTTTGAAACGCTGTTCGAATGACGGCCCTGAAATTAAAGCAGCGTTACAGACATCTGATCAGTTTTAAGAGCAGGTGTGGAGTGAAGTTGTAGAACACTTTCATTTCAATTATCCTTCATTTCAAATATTTCCTTTCAATCATACCTGAAAATGATTTGAGCAGAGGTGTTTGTACGTGCTCTAACTCTTGTGTCCTACAAGACAGAACCCTTTTAGGGGCACTGCTCCAGTGTTAGCTGTTTAAAGGCTCAATCTAACAGGACACACAATCCACCTGTTCCAATATTTCTCCAAATGGTGGTGTTTAAACAAAAGCTGCCTATCTATTTTGAAGATAAAGATGCTGAACACGAGTAGCACAGGAAATGAACGCTGAAATTCTGATCCGAGATTCGTCTTTTGATCTCGAGCTGTTCTGAAACTCTTTCGAAAGGGACTGTAGATTACAGACAGACACGCAGAGAGATAAATACACAGAGAGAGAGAGAGAGAGAGAGAGAGAGAGAGAGAGAGAGACGAATGACAGGATGATGAGAGGGTGTCTGAGATGGAGCAGATGAACAGGGCAGAGCAGCATATGTCGAGATGGAAAGCTTAAAGGACAAATAGAATATGAATCTGCCTTCCACCCTGTCTTCTCTCTCTTTCTGTCTCTCCCTCTCTCTCTCTCACACACACACACACAGGCTGTAATAGAGGGCAGGTGTTGGAGTGTGTGAGGAGGTCAGTGTCCTCGGTGAAACCTATAGCAGAGATCCATCATTTGGACACCAGAGCATCTGTGTGTGTGTGTGTGTGTGTGTGTGTGTGTGTGTGTGTGTGCGCGCGCATGTGCATGTGTGTGTGCGTGTGTGTGGTTGTGTGCGCGCACATGTGTGGTTGTGTTTATGCGTGTTTACGTGCCTGTGTTTATGTGTGTGCCTGTGTGTGTGCCTGTGTGTGGTTGTGTGCATGTGTGTGTGTGAGTGTGTGCCTGTAGTCACGCTCACCACTGAGGCAGCTCTCTGATGTAGTTATGACTGACATCCATCACCTCCAGCTTCTTGCTGTCACTCAGCCACGCCGGTAACACCTCCAGACAATTCCTTCAGCCAATCAGAGCACACGGTTAACAAATGACTCGTCCGTAATTATGTACACACGATTGTAATCACTGATGAACATCATGAAATAAATAAGCTTGAAATTCGTGTCTTAAATTCTACAATTAAAAAAAAAGCAGTGCTTGGACCCCGATGATCGCTGCTTGTGCTGTATTTATTATTGCTTTTGAATAAGAGTGATGTAGAAGCATTATTAGTTTATTACTGCTATCGTGTGTATGGAAAGTTTAAGAAAGCCGCTCACCTTGAGATGTCCACGTAGGTGAGATTGGACGCTATTGGACTGGCTTCCAGATCCCGTATTTCTGAATGTAAAACCAGATGTCTGGGTTATGGATCGAGGACTAACTGCTAACAGTAACGGTGTTTAGTGTATGCTGAAGCGTTGATGTGTTTACCGTTGTTGGAGGCGTACAGGGCCTTGAGCGTGCTTCCTCTGAGCCGCAGCCGCGTGATGCGGTTTCTCTGGCAGTGCAGCACCTCCAGACGAGGAAACAGTGAGGCGTCCAGCTCGCTCAGGCGATTGTCTCGCACATCCAACTGGGTCACGTGACGCAAGAAGTCTGGCTGGTCCGGTATCACGCTGGAGATCCGGTTCAGTCTGAGAAAAACGAAAGGAAACAAAGAACAAGGAAAGGTTAAAATGACTGAACTCATATTTGGGTTGCTAGGAGAACGAACAAGCTGTAGCTAACGTCGCTTAAATCGCGGCAAGCTTGTTAACCAGATTTATACTCATTTTCTACAGATGGACAAAAGTCATGGCGCCCTGTACTTGGCGGAGCTGCACTGACATTTTTCAGCTCTGTGAGCTTTGCCTTTTAGGACATCATGTGGGTGTGGCTTGGTTTATCAACATGTGCGCACGATTGTCAAGAAAACGGACGGACAGATGACATACGACCAGACGTTAAGATTGCTGTGATTACATGACTACTAGGGAGCTAATTCCACCTGTGATGTGCGTGATGGATATGTGGAGCTGCGTTCATGTGGATGGATAGATCATGTGATTTATCAGTGCGTCATCTGTGATGAATAAAAACCGAAGGCTGCTTTACTGCTTTCTGAATGTTGCAGAACTTTAATAATGAAATATTTTCACTCCAGTGTTTGGGGAAATAGACAGAGAGAGAGAGAGAGAGAGAGAGAGAGAGAGAGAGAGAGAGAGAGAGAGAGAGAGAGAGAGAATTTATTAAGAGCACAGAACATTGTTTAAAAAAAAAGCATGTTGGTGGTAGCATGGCTCTTTCTAATTTAGATAACAAACCTTTTTTATTTATTTATTTTTAAAATAATTCAAGATTCCTTTGTTTTTACACATAAATAAATAGATAATGTGTTCTTACACAAATAAATATATTTTTTATAAATGTTAAATAACATTTAGATAAATTTATGCAAATAACATTTTTTTATTATAATGTTTTTTGTTTTTTTTTAAATTTCATTCAAGGTCATAAATATACAGTAGAGTAACTGAAGGATTAAAGAAGGGGCAAATTATTTCTCTCAGTACAAAAATAAGAGTTTTGTTTTGACAACATTCGGGCAAATACGCAGAAGAACGGAGAGTGGGGCGCCGATACTTTTTCACAGGAGCGATAAGAATCAGGATCATTCTATTGATTAATTATTTACAAACATATACAAAATGTCTTAATTAGCGTTGAATAAGGTTTCTTTGTGTGTAATATTATAGTTTGTATAAATAAAAAAGGATGAGATGTTGTAGGACAGATTATTGAGGGGCAAAAACTTTTTCACAAGCAGCGTCTTTAACTATTTCTTTGAGATTGACGCATTTCTGAATAGAAATCGCTCCTCAAACAGCAAGAGGCCAAAACCCCCCCATAGGTTACTCGGTTCAGGAATCCATCCCTCGCTCCACACCTCCCTCCATGTGGTGCTCCTAATGGCTCGAGCTTTATTACATATTTATAACAGAGATTTATTACTGTTCTCTCTTGGCGGAGGAAAGACGAATGAAGGGAGCGTGTGTGTGTGTGTGTGTGTACCGCAGGTCGACGTATTTGATGCTCAGCAGGCGGAAAGTCTGTAACATGAGCTGCTCCACTCTGTTCCCGGCCATACAGAGACGCTCGACGGCGCTCAGCTTCTCCAGGACCGACGGTACGCCGCTGAACTCGTTGAAGGAGAGCCCGAGGTAGCAAAGACGCTGCAGCGAGCCCAACTCCGCCGGCAACGACGACAACATGTTCCCGTCTAACAGCAACGTCTGCAGGCTGAAACACACACATACACACACACACACACTGCTCAGTACACTAAAATAGGTTTTACTGTTTAACCAGGAGGCGTTGATTAGTTTCCATTAAATTTCCATTCCAACACGGCTAAAGAATCGACAAGTTCTTTCTAATACTTCACCGTTTCCATAGTAACCGTTTAAACGGGGAACTCATGTAACGGATGCTACACGTACAAACTTGTGCAATCGTTGTTTCATGTAGAAATGAATACAAACAATCGTGCTATTTCTATGGCTTAGAAAGTGTGTGTGTGTGTGTGTGTGTGTGTGTGTGTTACCGTGTGGAACCTGTAGGTGGCAGCAGTGCTACTAAAGTGTAAACACAAGCTGGGGAATTTCAGGTCATTCCAGGTGAATCTACACCTGTGTTCAGGACATGTTTGTGTTCCTCTCAGTCTGTTTATTTCTGTAGATCATGTGACCACGTGGTCATGTGATCTCAGTGACATCACTCTGCTGATTCAGCAAAAGCTGCTCCTGATGAGGAAGTTTAAGACTATGTTTACTTATCCCTCCCTCCATCCCTCCCTCCATCCCTGTACACTGTAAATAACCCCTCTGTACATCATTCTGATCTATACCCCTGTCTGTCTTTGCTTCCATCCATCTTTCCTGCTACATCAACACAGCTGTCCATCCATCCATCCATCCATCCATTACTGTGACTGCTCTATATATCATTCTGATCCCTCTATCAATCTAATAAACCATTAATTACTTTGCATCTATACCTCTGTCTGCCTTCCAATCCACACAGCTTGCCCCATCAATACATCTGTCAATCCATCCATCCCAATAAAGCTGTCCATCTATCCACCCACCCACACTGCTCCACCTATATAACAATCATTAATCCTACCATCATTCATCCATTAGTTTTCATCCATTAATTCATCACCATACTGCTCCATCCTTTCTCATGCTGCTCCAGTACTCCATCCTAACACTGATTCATCCTTTACACCATACTCATATTGGTCCTTTCATCCATCCATCCATCCCTCCCACCCTATCTTCAACCCTATCTATGAGCTGTCATTTATCTACCACTCTTGCTTTATTCATCTGTTTATCTATTAATCCATCCACTCCATCCATCTAACATATATCCAACTAATCCCCAATCCTCCATCCATCCTGTTTATTCTAACAGTGAAGCGCAGTACACACTCTTCCACCTCCCGCCCCTCTCTCTTCCCTCCATCCTTACTTGTGCATGTTGCCCACACTGGGGTGAAGGTTGCTGATGCAGTTGCAGCTGAGGTTGAGCTCGGTGAGAGTGGAGATGGAGCTTAGCGCCAGAGGGAATGATCCTAGCTGGTTATTGGACAGGTTCAGACTCCGCAACCGAGAGAACCTAAACACACACACACACACACACACACACACAGAACAGGGATTAGTGAGTGAGACCAGAGTGTGAGTGTTGAAATGACAGTGACCGTGCTGACTCATGGGTTCACCCAACAGTCACACACACACACACACACACACACACACACACACACACACACACACACACACACACACCCACACACACCCCTCCCATTGTCTCTCTCCCTCTGTTTTCGTTCAGCTCCAGGACTCATTCCTACTACAGCCGCACCGTGGAACATGCCAAGGTTTTTTTCTTTTTTTCTTTTCCCCCAGCATGCCTTGTTGCTAGAGAGGGCGGGAGAGCTTTGAAGCTTTTGTGCTTGGGTAAATATGATCACAAACAAGGTTGAGGGTTTTGAGAGAAAACAATCACGCCTCTCTCTTTAGGCACGCAGCTCTGCTGAAGAGTACAGGGTGGAAAATCCTAATGACAACAACACCGGGGCAAGAGACACTGCGAGAGAGAGAGAGAGAGAGAGAGAGAGAGAGAGAGAGAGAGAGAGATAATGGCATGTGAGGTGTGTTTACAGAGAAACAAAGAGCCACCCACATGCTCCGTCTCTCACACACTCACTGATTCTCTCTCACCCACATACACTCATTGTCTCTCTCTCTCTCTCTCTCTCACGCGCACACACACTCATTGTCTCTCTCTCTCTCTCTCTCTCTCTCTCTCTCTCTCACGCGCACACACACACACGTCAGATTGTATTTTGTTGATTATAAAAGAATAAATAAACAGGGTCGAGCAATACGATGACGTAATAAGGATGTTGTGATGTTGTAGGTAAAAATTCTACAAACAAACAGTTACGATTCTTTACTGCGTTGAAGACGGGAGTGTTTTCAATCCCCCTGTGAATTTTGAATCACTTCATGAAGTTCACTGTGAACTTATTAGATGGCGTTTCTCTCCTGTAGCACTTCGAATGTTATGCAGCTTGTGTGTGTTTCAGTAAGCTGCCTAAGTGAAAATAACAGAAATCTGACATTTCTGAGACGAGGAAACGTTCAGTTTCAGCTAATTTACCATCAGCTACAGTACAGACGCCAAGTCCGGTGATTCCGCCGTGTTTACTGACTGACACGCCGACAACTCGGAACTTCCGAGCTAGAAGAAAATCCCACTTGTAATTACGACTTTGTGTTGGAGTTCAGCTTGTAAATGCCGTCTTTCCTCGAACGCGGAATGAGCTGATGTAACATGTAACCGCCAGTTACACCAAACACCCTCCTGTTGCACTTGTCCCTGTTCCTCTTCTGGGTGAAATCGTTCTGTTTACAGGGTTGCCAGGAGTGTGTATCAACAGCAACAAACAAACAAACAAACAAACAAACAAACAAACAAACAAACAAACAGAGGAAGCTCTGTGAACTCTTTATATCTTCTCAACCCTCTTCACGCACCTCTGGAGCTGCTTCAGGGAGTTGTCTGCAGGGAGGAAGTTGTGTTTCAGGTTGAGGTGAGTGAGGTCGTGACTGTAGAGAAGGTTAGGGGGAAGTTTCTCCAGACTGCAGCATGACAGATCCACTGAACTGATCCTCTGAGAGACCATCTGAGAGAGGGGGGGGGGGGGGTGTTTGGGGGAGAAAGAAACAGAAGAAGGGAGAGAGAGAGAGAGAGAGAGGGAGAGGGAGAGATTAAATTACCACAAGCTTTCACTGTGTTAAGCCTGAATAAGACACAAGCTCTACTGCAAGTAAAACCATAAGCATTTACTCAATCACACACACACTCACACACACACGCACTCACACACACACACGCACTCACACACACACACACGCACTCACACACACACACACGCACTCACACACACACACACACACACACACGCACTCACACACACACACCAGGCCATTAAGCACTGTTGGCCAAACCGAATCTAATTAACCACAATACCACACATCATAACACACAACACCCCTAGAGAACACCACAGCATACACACACCACCTTATAGTAACACTACATGCCAACCCCACCACACACGTTTCAACACCATACAGGATGCCAAAACACTAACATTCAATCTCAGAAGCCATAACACCACACTCAATACTCAACACCATACTCAACACCATATACAACACCATACATAACACCACACTCAATACTCAACACCATATACAACACCATACATAACATCACACTCAATACTCAACACCATACTCAACACCATATACAACACCATACATAACACCACACTCAATACTCAACACCATACTCAACACCATACTCAACACCATACACAACACCACACTCAATACTCAACACCACACTCAATACTCAACACCACACTCAATACTCAACACCACACTCAATACTCAACACCATATACAACACCACACTCAATACTCAACACCACACTCAATACTCAACACCACACTCAATACTCAACACCATACACTACACCATACACAACACCATACTCAACACCACACTCAATACTCAACACCATACACAACACCATATACTACACCATACTCAACACCATTTACTACACCATACTCAACACCATACACAACACTATATGCCACCACACATAATTCAAGACCACATGCCATAACACAACACTAGATATGACAGCACTCACACTAACATCAATCACTCATCAGCACTACACAATATTCAGTACAACACCACACAAAATGTGTATAATATAATACACATCACAAATCACTACACAACACAAAGTAACAGTATGTGTGTAGTGATTTTACTACATCATGGGATACATTTAGGGAATAAATCTAGACAGTCTGGAAATGATATAAACACAGACAGGCACTCGCGCGCACACACACAGGCACTCGCGCGCACACACACAGGCACTCGCGCGCACACACACAGGCACTCGCGCGCACACACACACAGGCACTCGCGCGCACACACACAGGCACTCGCGCGCACGCACACAGGCACTCGCGTGCGCGCACACAGGCACTCGCACGCGCGCACACAGGCACTCGCACGCGCGCACACAGGCACTCGCGCGCACACACACAGGCACTCGCGCGCGCGCACACAGGCACTCGCACACACACACAGGCACTCGCACACACACACAGGCACTCGCACACACACACAGGCACTCGCACACACACACAGGCACTCGCACACACACACAGGCACTCGCACACACACACAGGCACTCGCACACACACACACAGGCACACACACACCTTGGCAGCATGACGGTGCCAGCGCAGGTGCTCTGTGAAGCTGTCAAAACTGATGTAGTAGGTCTGACTCTGAGGTCCAGCTGAGCTGAAGGCCAAACAGTGGCTGTGTTTCTTCACCTCCTCTACCTGCAAAAACACACACACACACACACACACACACACACACACACACACACACACACACACACACACACACACACACAGATCACCTTCAGGCAGTAACAAAAACACATGCAGTAACTAAAGGTCATCGAGTTTGTTCCCCAGCAAGTCTGCAAAAGAGAACAGTAAAGTGCATCTTCACGTACAAATCATTTTAACATTTCAGATCAGATGTATAGGACATGAAGTCTGCATTTTTCAGGAATAAAACAGAATTGTGCTACAGTTCTCCTGGTCTCTGCCTCTACTGTACACTTTTCAGGATCGCCACACCTGCTTTACAGCATAGTAGAATTCATTTCTTTACATATTCCAGATTTGGAAGTCAGGGTCAGACCGCAGGGGCACCGATGATAAAGTGCCCCAGAGCAGACAGGGAAAAAGGGCCTTGGTCAGGAGCCCAGATGTGGCAGCTTGCAGGTGCTGGGGCTTGAACCCCAACCTTCCAATCAACAACCCATAGCCTTAACCGTTTGCCTGATAGAAGAGCTAGTCGATAAATCACGTCTTTAAGAGTTCATAAAGAGTTTTACTTGAAGCAGTGAGTGGTGACATAATCTCCCTTGCTTAAGAAGCATCTATTCTTGGACATCTGCCAGACCGATTGCCTCTTTCTGTGAAAAGGAGGTGATTCTTCGGCTTGTTTAAAGGACACATTAAAAAAAAAGGGTGGACAATACAGCTGATCACGCAGGACACATTTGTTGTATAAAGTTTGTCTTGTTGGGTTCAGACTAGCACGTGAGCCATAAAAGAAATGAGATTATTGTGATTGGGCAGAGTACAAGGACAAAGGCAAATGTGCACGACACCAGGTAGTGTTAAGTGTAAAGTGCAAAGGGAGGTAATAAGGATGGGGCAGATACGGTCACAGGTCCAATTTGAAGCGAGTTCTATTGACAGCATGTAGTGAGGTGCGAGTCCAACCATCATGACATGCAGGAAAAGGCCAAAGACTGGAGAATAAAGATCAGAGTAATTAAAAGTGATTCCATTCATATTGTAACAGTGAGTTTGAGGTTTGAAGACGTTACATTTGTCTTGATTAGAGACAATGTGTGTTTTGAACAGTTTAAGGCATTAACTTTTCTTTGATCAGGGGCATTTTAAGTCCATCGAGGGTGTAGAGGCAGGATGATGCAGGCGTTTTGAACAGTTTAAGGTGCTACATTTGCGTCGGCCAGGGGCAGGACCTGCGGTTTTATTAGGTTAAGGTGTACCACTGCCTCGGTTTCGAGGGAGGACGTGAATTTTTACCAATTTACAGTCTTACCTTTCAACCCATCAGGGGCATGGTGGGTATTTTTCAAGAGTTCAAGATGGTACACTTTAAGGTGCTACCTTTCCCCCAATCAAGGGAAAAACAAGCAGGGTAGCTAGGTCAAGGTGTACTATTGCCTCAATTATGTGCATTTCTAACAATTTACAGTGTTACCTTTCTGCAGATCAGGTGCATTATGTCCATTTTATACAAACTAAAACATTAGCTTCCCTTTAATCAGGGACAGGAAGGGCAGATTAACGTGTATCGTTGCCTTGGTAAGGAGGTAGGAATTGTGCAGTTCAATTCATTTAAAGCGTACCATTGCCTCGACTAGAGGCAGTATGTGAAGTTTTAACAATTTAAGGCATTACCTTTCCACCGATCAGGGGCAGGATGTGCATTTTGCCCGCATGACCGGCTTTAATTGATGACACCATGAGACACGTGCCACACAGGATGACGTGCCGGCGACTCCAGCGGTTCACAGGAAGTTGCAGTTTGCCTTTGCGTACGTTGTAAGTCCCAGAGAGCTGCACGCGCTCAGAACTCGCCATGTTGTACGGCTTCCCTGCGGGACACACAGACGGGTATTGATAAATAAACAAGTTGAAGAAAACACAAGGTTCGTGGAGCCACGATACGATACCAGCCGAAGAAAATATAAATATTGTGGTTTATAAATCTCCACAGTCTGCAGGCTAATCTCTCACGCATTTGTCCAACCGCCTGCATTTCACACCAACATGCAGCTGATCTTTAGGTCAGACTGAAGACAGGTGTTGAGTATCTACCCATCCTTATTTCTAACACCGACACCAAAAATTCTCAGCTTCATGTTTTCTCTTCACCAGTCCGAGGCCTCCGTGACCGGGTTCTGTACAGCAGGCTACGGGGACGGTCGTGTGTTCTGTGTGTCTCGGAATAGGAAACCCTGTCTAATAGCCTGGGATTGATTACACAATCGAGTGCCAGTGTGTGACAAGAGCAGTTCAACAGGGTCGACGTGTCCTGGTGTTTTAATTCTGATTACTGTTACTGACCGAGTGCTGCAATTAGCGCAAATCTGCCAGACGCTCGAGTGAATTCCAGCCAACGGAAACGAGATCGACCTCTCGGGTCTGAGTTAGCGAGCTAATGTTATGTTCGGTTGATGAAAACAATTCGTTATTTATATTGCCGTGTTTCAATTCTTGTACAAATGGTGTCTGGTCTGAATTTTTGGGGGAAATTTTGATATATGATTTGATATTTTGAAATAGTGAGGACAAGAAGCTGGGCTTTAGGATTAATAGCTAACGTGATCGACAGGTGAGGCCTCGGGTTAGCCTCGATTGCCTGAACATCGTTGGGTCTCAACAGTTGCGGTAGCACTTAAGCCCTATTTGGATTTGATTCAAATTCCATAGGAGATTGTTGATCTGATAGTTTAACTTCCATTTCAATCACCACTAATTACCACGTAGTCCTCGAAGCTAGCCTTAAAAGCGTAACGCTCCCTACAAAGCTCCGCCCTCACAACATGCCGCAATCCCTGGGTTCGAGGGCCAGAATCGGTTCCTCGAGGCAGCTGAAGTGATTGACAGGTGAGTAGAGATGCCTAATGATCTTGATTGGTTGGATGTTGGTGAGCTGGATCATGGATTTGACGTAGCTAAGCAAATAACACAAAATGTCCATCTATAAAGTCTGACAACTGGCCAGGATGTAAGTGAGGTGTTGTCCTTGAAATGTTAGAACTTGCTCTAATTCAGCTTCAGTATATTTAAGCAGCTCTATCGGAGTTCCAAGTGATGCTTATTTAAACTCGGATAAATATAGCGAAGGACTCACGGACACACACACACACTCACACTGCCCTATCTGCAGATATTCTGACATTGATGGAACACCCCTGTGATTGTATCTAGTCCTTGTTCTCCAAACAGGAATGAACGATTTTTAAAAAAGGAACAACGTCGAAACGCGGAACAATGGCCGTCAAGTCCGGTCGCGTCCGAGGTGGCGTCCCTCAACCCAAACACACGGGCAGAAGGGAGTGAGGAAGGGCGCATGTGGGAGTGCGGTTGAGGGAGGAAGCAACAGGAGGAACAAAACCTCAAACCCCAGCTGAGATCCTGGGAGGACGTCCTGTTTACACAGGCACGGGAAGCAGCAGGCGGTCCCCACGCACACCCTTTACAGTAGGAGCGTACGCTCAGGCTCGGCACACGCTACACCACGAGATTTAGTGACACCGAGCTGACGACGAACTAAATATCACTTGTTTTTTCCTCAGTTCGTCTGGGGTCCGGCTAATCTCAGAAAATTAAACACTTAAACATATAAAATGTGGGTTGTTGTAATAAAATGAATCGTTTCTATGGTGACAGCTCCTTCACAGGGACTTGCATGGAGAAAAAAAATAATAATGGAGGATTGTTACTATAGTAACAGCTCGTTCCCGGGAAATTGTATGGGGAGGAAAAAAATCGGATCGTTTCTATAGTAACACAGGAAATTATGTGAAAAATGTTGGTTTCTATAGTAACAGCTCCTTCACGGGGACTTGTATTGGGGGAAAAAAAAACAGGGACTGAGAGAAGAAGAGAAAAAAAAACAAAAAAAAAAAAAACAAAAAACGGATGGTTTGTATAGTAACAGCTCCTTTACAGGAAATGATATGGAAAATGTCAGTTGCTATAGTAACAGCTCCTTCACAGGGGTATTAGAGGAAAAAAAAAAAACAGATCGTTTCTATAGTAACACACTGGAAGGTAAAAGGATGCGCGGTTTCCTTCTGCTTAAACCATAAATGTAACGATAAACGGATAAAATGCACTTGTTTAGAAATTGCAGCTGTTGGCGAATTTAGTTAAAAAGAACAATCTGCGGATTATTGTTCCAAAAATAACCCGAGTGAAGGAGACAGTAAGTCAGCTGTTGATTAGTTTCTTACATCATCAAGCCGTGTGGTGATTTATTCCTTATCCGATGTTACTGAGCTTTATATGGCGTCGCTGTAACGATGCGGTGTGAAGCGGAAAAGCTGGGAGTTTAAATAGGGGTGAGCGGGCGTGTCTCGTGTCCGTCGCCTTAATATGGCTTCCTTCCTCCCTCCTGGGACAGGAAGAGTCGCAGGTCTATGTCTGGCTCTAACACAAACAAACACGAAGGCCAACAACGTCCCGAGTACTGACAGTGCTGTGTTCGGTTCGCCAAAAGGGTGCCAATAATTCTGGACGCCGTGTAATATAGAGACGGCCTTTTAAAAATGTGTATGGCTTGGATACAAGAATAAAATGTAAAATGGCCACACACACACACACACACACACACACACAGTGTTACAGTGCAGTGCCTCAGACCGAGAGAATAAGGCCGTGTCCCCAAACTGCAGCTCATTACTGATTCCCCAAGTGGATAGAGAGAGAGAGAGAGAGAGAGAGAGAGAGAGAAAAAATGATGCCCTTGCTGTAAACTAGGCTACACACACACACACACACACACACACACACACAGTACACTAGAGTCCTGACCCACATACTGCAGCCGCTCCACATCTAAACGCATACACTGTGTGTGTCTCTCTTTCTCCAGGTGTCTCTCTGTCTCTGTCTATATCTGTGCATCTGTACCACTCATGCTGTCCGTCTGTCTGTCATTTTGTCCGTCCATCCATCTACCTACATTCTTTGTGTCCCTGGCTTCCTACCTTTATTTCTAAATCTTTCCGTCTATCTTTCTCTCTACCTCTATCTTTCTGTCTCAGTCTCTCTCTCTGTCGGTCTATCCTTCCATCTCATCATCATATCAGTCTCTCCCTCACTTCCCTCTTTCATCCCTCTCTCTCTCTCTCTCTCTCTCTCTCTCTCTCTCTCTCTCTATTCCCATTGCTGTCTAAGTGCTGAAGATGTTTTTGTGCAACCCTGTTGTGTAAATGAGGCAATAGAACACACACACACACACACACACATGCGCACACATACACACACACAGATAAGACAGGTGTGTTTATCAGACAGTAGTACTGGCGTCTGATACACTCTTTACCCTGACACTGGATTTTATCATCCCAGGTTATTTACTGCAGCTGAGATTACAGAACACACTGCTGTATGCGTGCGTGTGTGCGCGCGTGTGTGTGTGCGCGTGTGTGTGCGTGTGTGGACAGTAAGAGGCACTGTTTATGGAATTACATGCTATGGGGTAACATTAGGTATCTATGTGTTTGATGCCTACACACTAGAATTCCATCGCGCACACACACACACACACACACACACACACACACACACACACACACACACACACACACACACACCTTACTGCATACAAAACACACATGCGTCCACACCCTGCAGCTCAGGTTATGATGACAGGGGAAACGCGCTATAATAAGATCTGACCCCTGAGGTTGGTGCTGTAGGATCAGGCATTTCAGGGGGCGTGGCTTCATGTCCATATATGGTCGTGTTGAGTCCACCTGCTGGGGTCCTTTAACCAGAGCAGAACCCACAGATAAACATGCGGCCTTCCTCTTTTACTCCCAAAAACATGTCAGATCCCAGAGCTGCTTGTCTGCCGCCTTCCTCCTGCATCATCCCTGCTCTATCCCTCCGTCCCACTGCCTCCTCCCATCCCTCCATCTGTCGCTCTGTTTTCATGGGAGTCTTATTAGCAGTGTGAAATGAGGATAATTAATTATCCGTTGAACGTCAAACTGACACTCTGGCATGAAGGTCCAGTCTGGCAGCATGGAAAGGCTACTTGTTGCGTGCGCTCTCTCACACACACACACACACACACACACACACACACACACACACACACACACACACACACACACACACACACACACACACGGCAGGTGTCCGGGTAGCAAAGAGCCAACAAAATCCTTACAAACATTATCAGGGCCAGAAATCATCAGGTGTCGTCCTCTACATTCATACACCAACTCCCCTCACACACCCCCAACACACTCACACCCCCCCACCCACCCACACACACACCCACACAGCTCCATGCATGTCTTGTGTGAGGGTGGGGTTAAATTCAAATTTCTTTCCTATCATCACTGGGAGACGTTCATGAATAATTAACTAACTGTGCTGTACAGCAGGCCTTACAGAAAAAAGTATCCTAGAAATCACACACACACACACACACACACACACACACAGACACACACACACACACACACACACAATACTCGTGTCCTGAACTGCAGCAGACAGATAAATGGTACAGGAAAGAGACGGAGGGCAGAGGAGGGAGACAGATAGACGGAGACAGAAACAGAGACAGGGAGAGTGTCAGAAAGAGAGAAAAACAGAGGAACACACAGACACACAAACACACACAGACAGACAGACAGTGTCAGAGAGAGAGAAAAACACAGGAACACATACACAGACAGACAGACAGACATTATCTATATATATATACACACACACAGAGAGAGAGAGAGATAGAGTGTCAGAAAGAGAGAAAAACAGCACACACACACACACACACACACACACACACACACACACACACACACACACACACACACACACACACAGACAGACGGACAGCTGGTGCAGCATCAGTTTTTTCGGTTTCTCCAGCCAGAGAGACACACGCTCATCCTCCATCGTCTCCCTCCCAACTCGTCTGCTTCTCATGATAAAACGTTACATGAGAACAGAATTATTATTATTATTATTATTATTATTATTATTATTAAGAGATCATGCAGAGGATAAAGTGCTGATGTGGATAATCAGAGCTCAGAGTTATGACTCTGCTCCTGAAACTGAACAATCAGCAGCTATCGATTCGGTTCGGAGTCAAATTTCCCTGTCCGAAGCGTTTGACAGCAGAACGGAGCCTATTCTCAGAGCTGCGTCTCGAATAACATCCGGGATAAAGAACCTGCTGGTGACCGCATGCTGAAGCGTATCCAACACCACTGCAGCTGATCCTCACCGCTTTTTACTGCTTTATTCATTCGCTGCTTTTTTACCAGCAACAAAGTCGTACATTTTTTCTACATACTGGACGCAGCACGACAAAACGACAGCTTGATTAGCTGTGGACCAATCAGGAGCCGGAAGAGGCGGGTCACATGACGCGTGCACGTCGGCTCGGGTCTCGTACAGCGAGGAATAAAACACTTCTCAGATTTTCCTCTGACACTGGAGACTCCTTACCAAACCTTCCAGCAAACTTCACACCTCTCCTGCTGCACAAAGCCCCGGGTGTGCAGGTGGTTGCTATAGAAACGAGGAGGGATCAGAACTCATTTTCCTTCTGGCCAATCAGAGTCCAGAATTCAGGAACATCGCTGTGCTGGGATTTGATCCGTGATTCTTTTATTCGTTTATCCACTAAAACTTTATACAGCGTGTGACGACGATTATGATGATGATGTCACTTAGGGACAAGATGAGACACAAAAAGACAAAGACATTTCTTCGCTGCTTCTTGCTGAAAACCGATGCAGGATTTAATAACAGTTTTATTCTTCTTCCATTTTCTTTGAAACGATCGTGTTTTTTTTTTTTATTATTCCGCTTTTTCATGCTAAATTACTTACTTAAATATTTGACCACGTATAAAGCCGAGTGACACGACGGCGTGACACCGATACGGTGATTTGTTGATGCGACGTAGAATTTTTTTAATTGTACACAGTTAAGATAAAAAAAAAATACTAATAATAAATAAAAATAGATTTGAATTTTTTTTACCTTTTATAAACACAAAAAAATCACTGCAAAGTCTCCTGATCATCAGCAGCCTCTCTGACGAGGTCGTCTGCATGATCCAGAGTCCCAACATTACACCCATCACACACACACCCATCACACACACACACACACAAAACCACTGTTTTTATTACCACATTTTCTCAACAGATTACAAATAAATCTGTAACCAAATGGCTGTTTCTTACCTCTACAGAAGCACTACTTTTACAGCTAGGTGTGTGTGTGTGTGTGTGTGTGTGTGTGTGTGTGTGTGTGTGAGTATTGGGGGGCTTCTGGTTGTTGAGGCAACTGTACTCTATAGTTATATAACATGTTATATAACATTATGTACTGTTTTCACACACACACACACACACACACACACATATATATATATATATAAATTAGTATAAAAAAACAATTTTTTCCAAATTCATTTCCAATTAGTTTTTTTTTTTGTATTATACAATTTTTTCTGTCATTTTTTTCTGTCCTTATATTTACTTGATCTACTATGTCCATGCAGCATTTGTATAAAATTAAATTCCTGGTATAGAGTTATAGCTGAATAGAAAATGACTTGAAATGTTCATATTTTGAAATTATTATTATTATTAAATAAAACACCTTTGTTTAACGTTTATCTTTATACGATATTTGATGCTTTATGAAGATCTGCATGTATGTGGACCTTTATTTACACTGACGTCTGAATGGTATTAATATTAGATTACTTTACTGTAGTTCTTACTGTAGCTCTTCCAGTTCACCTCCTGTTAAAAAACAAAAAACCCTGATGTTCGAGATGTGGTTAAAGTTCACACGCCGAGCTGTGATTAGTTTTTTTATGGTGGTGGTTTTTATCGGTGTGTGAAAGTGGAGCGGCTCAGACGCCGCACGCCGTCCGGAGTTCAGTGGTCCGATCCCATCATGCACTGCAGCGTGAAACACTGATGTAAGACACTCTAACCTTACAAGCGTGCAGCGAGAAGGTAGTAACAGAGTTCAGCTTCATGCTAATGTGCTCAGACTGCAGGTTAACACACACACACACACACACACACACACGTGCCTGAACAAATCGTTTCTCGGTAATAACATGCTGGCAGAAGCTGAGTCTGAGCTGCCAGTTATGTAACACAGGAGAGAGAGAGAGAGAGAGAGAGAGAGAGAGAGAGAGAGAGAGAGAGAGAGAGAGAGAGAGAGAGAGAGAGAGAGAATGATGCCCTTGCTGTAAACTAGAGAGAGAGAGAGACTAATAAGGAGAAAGAGGCAAAATGGAAGTCAGTCATGTTTAAGAAGAGAGATCAGAAACGGAACAGAGAGACTGGAAAGAGAAGAGAGAACGACAGACAGAGAAAGAGAGAGTGAGTGCGTTTGGATGAGGATGCTGGAGACAGGAAACAGGACAGAGGCGACAGAGAGAGATGTGCTGAGAGACATATCAGATAAAGATGGACTAGACTAGACTAGAGAAAGAGAGAGAGAGAGAACACGAGCGGGAAAGAGAGATTAAACTGGAGTGAGATTTGATATAGCTATGTGAGAGACTAGAGAGTGAGACACATTGGACGGTCCTCATGTCTGCAGTGAAGTCAGCAGTGATGGACTCTCAGGCAGAGAGACGTGATTAGTATCCACTTGTCCCTCCTCTTCATCACTCGCCTTACAGCAGAAAGAGTGTTTAAACAGCGGGGACGCTCCTGTCCTCCATGTTTACTCTTTTCTGTGTGTGTGTGTGAGTGTGTGTGTGTGTGTGTGTGTGTGTGTGTGTGTGTGTGTGTGTGTGTGTGGGGTAGACGCCTCTGGTAGAACTTTTTCCTCAGTAAACAGGTTGGTCTGGATTTCACCTCCTGCTGCACTCTGTAGCCGTGTGTGAGGGTGATCGGGGCACATTGCAGGCGAACGTTTTTGCCACACAAGTCTAAACAAGTCCGAAGTCACCCGGGGCATCAGGGCACGTCTGTGGGAAACGGCCTCGTAAAGCGAAAGTGACAATTTAACAACAGATAAAGTAAAATGTTCCATTTACACTTGTGGCGCTACGCGCTACCACTCGTACGCCAAGCTGACGCGTTGCCATGGTGATCTCCCGGGTTTTCTTTTGATGTTGTTTGTTTGCTTGTTTTTTTGCACCAGATGGCAAACGAGAACTAATTAAAAGCGATGAACGAGGAACCGAAGGAACGTCGGACCAACGGAAAAAGCTACATGTAGAAGATATCGTGCAAAAACTTCCTTCAACAAATTCAACAAAGTTTCTACAGAATTAAACCCATCGAACAGGAAGTGAGGGAATCTTGGCCGCTCTCGACGGTGGCTTTCTTTTTTTTTAATTATTTAAAAATAAGCGAGACACATGACTTCCTGTTCAACTTTTTTGTGAGCAGATGAGTTTGTTCTAACCAAGTGCCCCGACACTTTTTTACTGAAATGCCTCTAATTCTATACTGTTACAATTCACAAATTATTAAACTAAATAAACTAAAATTAAAGAAATGAATGAATGAATGAATAAATAAATAAATGTATGTTTTGGAAATAAATTACAAAAGCAAATAAAACAAAATTAAATAAAAAAATAACAAAAAAATAACAATAAAATTAAAAGAAATAAAAATAAAAAATTCAAAACTAAATTACAAAATTTGAAAACAAATAAAACAAAATAAAATTAAAAGAAATGTAAAAAAAAAAAGACAAAAAAAAAAAAAACAATTACGATCCCCTTTATGTTTGTTTGCTTGTTCACGTAAATCGGAGCGATAAATTTCTAGTCCGCCTCCATTGAATGGTTTCTTTTATCCAGAGGGAAGCTTTGAAACAGAATCGCTTCCTAACCTGTTCATGCTCTTGTTTGTTCATCCCGGTGATGTGTAATAACATGTGACACCTGAGCCGGTGACAACATGACTGATTTATAGGCAACAGATTTCACACCAAAAGCTCCAAACAGGATGTTTTTAAAAGATCCAGTTGCAGAATTTCGGTTCTTTAATTAACAGGTGGAAAAAGACGGAGATGGAGACGAGGTGTGTTTAGTTTGGCAGACGTTCTGTATCCGCCTTCAGCCCACGTAACGTACGCCTCGATAAACAAGTGGCATTACTCTGGAAAGGAAGTTGGCTGTAGATCAGACGCGGATCGGACCAGTGCGTACCCGAGATTACGGCCGTGATGAAGGTTCACCCAGTTACATCATCCTCAGGTTACTGTTAGTGCAGTGACATGTTTAAGATGTAAAGCCGTGTCTGAACCGGGAAGAGCCCTCAGAGAGGATCTGATCTCCTCAAGCTCCACAGTAAACTGCATGAAACATGATATGGCCTCAGGAGGAGGAGGAAGAAGAAAAGGAAGAGGAGGAGGAAGACTAAAAGAAGATGATGTGTTGGAGGAGGTAGAAGAGTTGGAGAAGGGGAAAGAGATTGAGGTAGAAGAGGAGGAAACGGAGAAAGAGATCGAGGTAGAAGAGGAGGAGAAGGAGGTAGAAGAGGAGGTTGAAGAGGAGGAGAAGGAGGTAGAAGAGGAGGTAGAAGAGGAGGAGAAGGAGGTAGAAGAGGAGGTGAAGGAGGTAGAAGAGGAGGTGAAGGAGGTAGAAGAGGAGGTAGAAGAGGAGGAGAAGGAGGTAGAAGAGGAGGTAGAAGAGGAGGTAGATGAGGAGGAGAAAGAGGGCTCAATACAGTAAGCTGATTCAGTTCAGACTAAAGAGGAAAAAAGGAGCTAAGGCCTGAATACAGTCATTTACATAATGAGTGACAGGTAGGGGTGTGTGTGCGTGTGTGCGTGTGTGCGTGTGTGCGTGTGTGCGTGTGTGCGTGTGTGCACGCTCGCTCTAATCAACTATCAATGTATTATTACCTCTTTCTTGCATCTTGTACCTTATTTCTACTGTAACTATACTGTATCACACACCTATAACGCGTCCTCCTGCTCTTTACTAATGCCCTGAGCACGGTGGCAGAGCAGCACACACACACACACACACACACACACACACACACACACACACACACACACACACACACACACACACACAGTCCTGAACCAGAGCAATTTGTCTTTCAAAGCAGTGAGAGGTTATCTGATCCGGCTGAGGATGTTGCAGTGAGGAAGACGAACCAGCTAGACGACATGCTGAGACGCTGACGCACACACACACACACACACACACACACACACAGAGGAACGTCGCACACACACACGCGCGCACACACACTTCAACTAAAATAAAAAGGGTGAAAAAAATAAACAAACATAAAACAAACAAACAAAAATGAATTAATAATTTGGTTTATTTGTCCACCAACAACACTTCTCTAGTCTTCCCCTAATTCTGTATTAAAGAACTGTAAACAAACCCCAAAAGTTGTTATTACATCACTGTGTAGTTTCCCTGCGTGCTTAAACAGTGCTGTGAAAAACTATTGGCTCCCCAAAACGCTCACAGACCTATAGGTATGTCATTTTGCATGAGAACAAAAAAGGGTAGACAGACAGGCAGACAGACAGACAG
>NC_062518.1:43979986-44057486 GCF_022655615.1 Tachysurus fulvidraco
AAGAGCTTTGCTCGAGGGCCCAACAGTGGTAGCTTGGCAGTGCTGGGGCTCAAACCCAGATCCTCCAATCAACACCACAGAACCTTAGGACTCAATGTCACCGATGTCGAAGAGGAAACCTCCATCTCCACAAAGTCTGACCTGTCTTGTTACTACTTTTGTTGAACTACTCTAGATATTTTGTACTTGCTGCGATCTTGACTCTGTTTGGCTCAATTCTGAAATCTGAATCAGTTCATCTGCCAATTCTGACAATATTCATTCATTCATTCATTCATTTTCTACCGCTTATCCGAACTTCTCGGGTCACGGGTGCCTGTCTCAGGTGTCATCGGGCATCGAGGCAGGATACACCCTGGACGAAGTGCCAACCCATCACAGGGCACACACACTAACATTCACTCACACACACACACTACAGACAATTTTCCAGAGATGTCAATCAACCTACCATGCATTTCTTTGGACTGGGGGAGGAAACCGGAGTACCCGGAGGAAACCCCCGAGGCACGGGGAGAACATGCGAGTTCTGACAATATATACACACACAAAAAACCCCACAAACAGTCGAGTGTTCGCTCCCTCAGACAAACACCAGACGAGTGGAACAGAAGCGGTGAAGGTATTAATCACGAATGCCTAAGAACCAAGATTAAAGATTTTCCTCTGTGACAAATTGTGTATCCTGCCTTGATGCCCGATGACGCCTGAGATAGGCACAGGCTCCCCGTGACCCGAGAAGTTCGGATAAGCGGTAGAAAATGAGTGAGAGTGAGCGATTCAATCCGTTTGACTAGAATTTGTCATGACCACAGATAAAGAAGGGAGGGAAACATCACCGACTCGCAGCTCAATAGGCACCTGAATGAATGATGGACTTTGGGAATCTGCAACTTTAACCAATACCACGACCTCCTTCAGTGTTCTTTGTACTGCAGCTAATTTTCACATGCAAATTGATATAAATACAAAGGCAAGTATCCACCCAAACAAAACCCAGAGAAAGAGAAACGTTTAGAAATCTGTACAGACGCTGGTCTTTTTTTTTTTTGGAATCCTACGATCCCTCTTTCTCCGTATATAAGCGAAAGATCCCTGACACGAGAACTATTAATAGACAGCAAGTTCCTGCATTCAACAGCTGCAGACTGACATCTCATTTACTCCGTCTGTGCGCGGCGGCTCATTAGCATGTGCTTAGCTTTGTGTTTCTGAGAGGAATAAGAGCGTGGGTTCTTCTCCAGCGGGTTTCCGCGCAGTCACCGAGATGGACAGGGATTAGCGTTACGCCTGAGGAGGAACGAGTGTTCCTCGTGACTCCGCTCCAGAAGTCTTCTCTGTATGTCTGTCTGTATGTCTAGGGGACAAAAGTCAGACGTCTCGTCTCGTTTGAAATTTAACTTCGTGCTATTTGTGGAAATCGCTCTCGGAAGTGCGATTATCGTCCCGTCGGATTCCGCCTTCGGTTTTATAAAGCCGTTCTTTAAAAGGATGCAGCGGGATGATACGCTGATATGGATGAAAGGAACTACACGCCAACAAGGATGGAGTTTTTTTTCTTTTTTTAAATTCACTTCAGGACATGGACAAACACATTAAACGTTTTTGTTTAAACAACGAAGCTGCACAGATATTTGAATAATCTCCCGGCTGAGGCTTTGGTATTTAAATACTAACGTGAGAATGTTACGCAATATGGTATTAGAGAAAATATGGGTGGGGGGTGGGGGGGATGGGGGGACAAGCAAAGTGATGAGAAAGAAAAATGACGAGAAAGAAAATTGAGTGAAAGAAAGGAACAAAAACGGAAGATTGAAAGAGAACTAACAAGGTCCTCTGCTATAGAGTGGAATAAAGAACAGGAAAAATAAATAAATAAATAAATAAATAATTCAATAAAAATATTAATTAAAAAGAGTTAAAATGTCACTGGAAAATTTGAAGGGACGTCATTGGAAATTAAAAAAATGGTCAAAAAAAAATGGAGCATATGGGAAAAAATGCGTTAGAAAAAGTCACTGATAAAAAAAATAATAAAAAAAAGACTTGATATCCTGTCACTCCTTGAATTTCGGAGTGACACGAGCGACTGATCACCTGCAGGAGTGAACATAGGCTTCCTGGTGTGAACTCGGGGTGAAAAGGTCACATTAACACCCCAGGAGCTTTAATACAGACGGCTGGGTATCAGATGTGTTCGTCTCTCCCTGCTGGTCTGACTCTAATCTACCTCATTGCTCTGTGTGTGTGTGTGTGTGTGTGTGTGTGTGTGTGTGTGTGTGTGTGTGTGCTCTTTCTCTGTACAGTTACTGACACAAATGCTCTCATGCGTGTGAGTAGGAGGAGCTTCTTTGTTTGATCAGTCAAGATATATCTCAAGAACAGTGGGAATGTGGAAGGAGGAGAAAAGAGAAAGAGAAAATAAAAGCAAAAAAAATAAAAGCGCGCCAGGTCAGAAATTGTGAATTGGTAAAAAAAAAAAGAAATAAATAAAAAAGTATTGGCCAACATCTTCCAGTGTCGATCTGTTCAAAGTGCAGAGGTAGAGTTCTGCTGCGTTGGACGTACCTCGGGAGACAAAACGCACGCCTCCGTGTTTTGTGAGCAACAAGATAAGCAGTGAAGTGTGATGGAGTGAAGGATATTTTCATCCTCAGAAGACTGAGGGATGTCACTAAGGTGTTGGTCTACTGATTGGAAGGTTGTGAGTTTGAATCTCAGGTCCACCGAGCTGAGGGCCCCTGAACAGGGCCCTTAACCTTCAACTGCACAATTGTATAAAATGCGATGAAATAGAAGAAGCTCTGGATATAACGGCGTATGTTAAATGCTGTGTGTGTAAATAGAGTTGCACACTTTTAAAAGGTACGAAGTGCTGCTTTACGCCCTGAACTCTAAGGGGACGAGTTTCATATACTGATCGGTTTGTTTGCTGAAAAACATTATTTTAATTCTCTTTCTATGGCTCTGAATTCAATGTGAGTTCTATGGCTTACTTTGGCTTTAATAAGATATTAGATGGCTGGTTCGTAACAGATGATCTCCTGAGCTTTAATGTAAAAGCTGTGAATCTCACTCGTGACAACGTTTCCCACGGATCAGACATGCTCGAGCTGTCCGTCAGCGTCCTCCTGAATCATTAGCTTGTCTCCTGAGGGCTCGCTCTGAAACTCCTTCACGTGACCCTTCCGTGCTGGCCGTACCACTGTGTGTGTGTGTGTGTGTGTGTGTGTGCCGTGAGATCAGAACCTACGCAATGCTTATCTGATAACCTGGGATAATGTGCTTATTAAACACCGGCAAGGCTGAACACCACAATCAAATAAATCACAAACAAATAAATCACGTCATACTTCGACAAATTCATTATTTTTTAAATAAATAAACAAACAAACAAATAAATAAATAAATGTGCAGAGATTAAGCAAGGTTTGCTACATTACTAGAAGTAATTAAGTACAGAAATTATATATATATATATCTATATATATATATATATATATATATATATATATATATATATATATTATTTATATAGGTGTATAAATAAAAAGGTGTATTTATAAAACGTACATATATAAAAACGCAATTTTTTTGCTAGTAAATATCTACTACTTGTGTAAATTACATTGAAAACGTATAAAAATGTTCATATATATATTAATATGTATTTTATTTATTTATTTTGGCCATTCATTTCTCCTAAAATTCCTCAGAACTATATTTTAAATGAACAACAGCTATTTATCCAAGTTGATAAATAATAAGTAAATAAATAAATTGTTAAGTTGCAAAAAGAGTCGAATGTGTCTCCGTTTGCTATTTTATCATTAAAAGAATTTTACGATTAATAAAAACGTTTAGAAATTTATAACCAAAAAAAAAAAAAACACACATGCAGCTCTAGTTTCAGATGTCTGAGTCCATGAGTCTGAAAGAACGTTCTTTTCTTAGTGACACTGACATACAACATTTGATGCTCAACATCAATAAATAAATAAATTAATTAATTAAAAATAAAATTTAAATTTAACAGCCAACAGATTTAATAATGTTTCTGTAGAACTACAATTCTAGCAAAACACAAAGCACCAAATCCCATCACATGCACAAGCGTGATATAAAGACAACGATAATGAACAAGCAGCGTGGCTAAAAATCATGAGCGGTAACGCTAATATATTTTTATTCATTACAGTGTTTACGTGCGCTGCTGGCGGCATCCGTTACGCTGGCAACCGGCTAAACCGTCTGACGATGTGCGAAATCTATAAGGCCAAAATGACAAACGTCAGAGTCCGAGAGTTGGCGAGCGAGATCCATCTGTAGTGCTAAGAGTGAGAGACATGCAGGCCAGGATAACATATTTCACACCGAACTCCTGATTTACATCAGAATGGCGCGGGAAAATTTTTTTAGATCAGGATTGGCACAAAGACAGACGTCTTACTGACCTGGAATTCATGCTGGAGGAATGGATGCTAGCACACTTTCGCTTCACAGCCATGTTCATGTGAATTACATTACTATTTATTAGGTTTCTGATCAAACTCGCCCAGAACTTTAGTATGCTCTTCTGGAAGCTACGTGCCAGTTACTAGCGAACTAGATAAATACATAGAAAACTACTGTAGCCAATCATTTTTAATTTCTACTAGGAAACCACTTGATGTTCGCTATGTTCAATGAAACTAGCTCCAACTTGCTACCTACCTGTAAACTATAGGACTATTCTTAGCTACTAGTAAACAGCACGATGTTTGGTATGTAACAGTAAAATGCTAGTAAACTATACTACGACTTGTACTTACGACCGACTAATGAACTCTCGTATTTGCTATGCACAAAAAAATAAAAATAAAAAATACAAAACTTGCTACCAGAAGTCACCGCCTTTGGGTTATCAGTACTCGAGCGTGTGACCCGAGCCTTCTGGGTAATATAAACACAAAGCTCAGAGCGTGGTTGAAGTACTACGCTGACTGCGCCTGACCTAGTTTCGAGATTAATAAAAGCACAAAAATTAGACGGGCAGCAAAAAAGAAATGTGCTACTGAAAGTAAGTAGGCTACCGAAGGTAAAAAGTAAATAAATAAATAGATAAATAAATAAATAAATCAAGATAAAACAAAAAAAATTCTTCATCTAAACTTTTCCAATATATATTGTAATTTGAGACGATTCTTTCTAAAACCTTTCTTCTGTCTGAGCATACAAATTTTAAGCTCATTTATTAGTTACTTAACGTTACTTAAAAGTAAAGAAACAGAAAAGTCCTGATTAAAAAAAAGAGCACTAGGAGTAAATAATTGAGGGGACGAGTGCGGTGTCCTGATTTAGCAGAAGGCGTTCTGGTTTATTTCCCACTGCTGAAAAAGCTTTTGGATCTGGTGAGTTTCTCCATAAAAAAAATAAAATAAAATAATCACACGAACACAAAATGAAAATAAAATAAACCCTTATTGTATAAAGAGGTAAAGTCCATAAAATATGAGAGTCGGTACATTCAGATGAAGTAGCATTAAAATCCTGTGGTGATAAAAATAAACGCTCTGTTCACACTTACGAACATTTAGAACCACACCCGACAAACTGAAGCTGTAGCAAGCTCGTGGACCTTTAACCTCAGAGCGTTATTTACTTTTCCATCATCTTATCTGAAGGGAACATGGCTGATATGAAGCTGTAAAGGAATGTGGAGGGTGAGGGGAGTCTGCTTTCCGAATGCTAACTGAGGGATCGTTTCGGGAATTCGTCCGCGAACACGGCTGACAAATGACAAGATACTGACTGATCCCTGAGGATTGATACTTAATATTCAAAAACACAGATTTTTTTTAAATAATGCTAGTAAACAAGCTTGTATTCTCCATGTACTAGTAAACCTGGCAGGTATTTGCTAACTACTACTAACTAACTAACTAACTTCTCTAACTACCAGTAAGCTATTTGCAAACTAGGCAGCATGTGTGAGCTTATTTGCTATCTGTGAGAAAAACTTGCTCCTGTCTGCTAGCCACTAGCAAAGAACTCGCGCATTCTACCAAATACTAAACTGGTTTGCATTTCTTAACTGCTAGCAAACTAGTTTGCATTGGATAACTATCAGTACACTAGCTAACATACATTAGCTATTTATTAATTATTAGTAAATAATCACTAATTTTATTTTATCTAGCAGCTTATTGCTATCTGACCATAAATTACCTCAGCTTACAGGTTCACTCGAATGATTATATCCCTTAGCTTAAAAATATCCAAATGCCAATCACAATCAGCCCTCTTGTTTATTTAAAATCGAGTGTTTAAGTGTAACACACTATCCGTTTTATTTTTAACTAGCTTGCTAACTCTCATCATACTACTTAACATTTGCTATGTATTACCATGTTTTTATTTAGAAATAAATTAGTTTATTGCTATCTGATCAGAAATTACCTCACATTTGCTATAAGCACCCAGTGTTTACTAACTACTTAGCTAACTAGCGCTGCTGCTATCTAGCTCACATTTGCCATCTACTAGTGAACGGTTTCTAGCAGCTTGGTCATTCATTTGCTATATACTTGCAAACTAGCTCACATATGCTATTAGCAAACTAGCTAACATCCGCTACCTTCTACTAAACCAGCTCTCATCTGTAACTGCTAAATGTTTCTCACGATCAGTAAATTAGCTTGCATTTCCAAGCTAACTGGCTTGAATTTGCTAACTACTAAAAACCTACTCATCGCTTACTGATATAATCATAAAACGTTTCTCTGTAATAGTGTTTTAGTGAGCTAGCTTAGCTCGTGAGTCCTCTTGAATATTTAGCTTATTAAATGTAGCTCAAAAAAATAATATCCAAATGCTAATCCATTCACACAATCAGCCATCTTGGTTTAGGGTGTAAAACGCTAATTGCTACGTCTTTTACCATCCTTCATCATAAGGAGTCATTTTATTAGCAATGTTAGCATGCTTTTTTTTGTTGTTGTTGTTTGCTTTTTCAACTGAAGTGCAGCTTAGTGCTGTATGAGGGAGAAGCGGTCATGGCTATGAACTCGGACGCAGATCTAAAGCAATTTCGTGTCTCCCTCCCGCCTTTTTTTTTTTTCTTTTCCTCTCAAACATGCCTGACATGCCGTAGGAGCCAGCGTACATTCCACACATGCCTCCGAGAGCAGGATCGGAACGAGGGGGATTTCCGGTTGTTTCTGTCAGAAAGACGTGAGAGGAGATAGAGGGACGAGTGGGAAAATAAAAGGAGTGTGTGTGTGTGTGTGAGAGAAAGAGAGAGTGTGTATGTGTGTGTGTGCATGGTATGATTGCTGGATAGGGGGATGGGCAGAAAGTGTGTGGGCATGAGAGAGCAAAACACACACACACACACACACACACACACACACACACACACAAGAATGTGACTAACTGACATCCCGGAAGGCCGATAGCTCAGGTGACCTGTTCTTAATCTGAGTCACACAGCAGGCGCATTAGCCGCCTCAGCTAGCGCGCTTAACCTGCAGAACACTGCATGACTCATGTGCATACTGACACTAGAAACGAATGTGTGTGACACAGCACTTTATCACACCATTCACCACTTCTGAGGCGCTCTGGTACGCCGCCTCCAATGCCAACATGTGCCACACTTCTAAGGTGTGAAACCATCTAAAAGGAGATTAGCAATGAAATGACGACGGATGTAGGGGACACGGATAATTAGAGTGCAACTCCCCTAGGGTCTCGGTCACATCTCCACCACAGCACCTCACTTTTGCTTATATGTTTGCGATACTTTCTGCAAGATTAACATGGTAGTCGTCTGATAATGTCGCTAACTAGCGGACACTGGCGTATAGCGACCGATACTGCTGCTGCTTGTGAGAAATAACACTAGGAGTTATAAAGCTAGCTTTATGACCAAAGTACACCACCTCCAGATCTGCCAACAAGCTCTCCTGCATCCTACTGTGCCTTGTTATTCTTCATGACGTCTTTATACCAACAAAGTACGGCGTGGTGTATGACGGACGAACCCGAAGTTTATACTTTCTGCGGTTTTTATGCATCAGACAGTAAAAGAAACTAAAAGACGTTATGGCGTAGAAGAATGACACGTCGCTCCGTAGGGCTGGTCTGAGGAGTCGCTTGAGCCGGTCGTTTTGTTTGAGCTATATTATTTGCGCTAACGACACTTACTACATTCTTTGCATAATCAAAATCCTACCGGTTTAAATTCTTTTTATATTGGTTTATTTATGTAAAGCACATTGAAAGGACGCGTTAGAAAAATAAACTGGTCTTGCCTGTACTGACAGATATATTTCTGACTAATAGCCCGCGACCTACAATGTTGCTTTTTTTTCGATTGCTGTTGCTTCTCTCTCTCTCTCTCTCTCTCTCTCTCTCTCTGCCCATATCCGTATTCACACCATGGCTGCTGTCCCCAGCTGAGTGAATAAAAGCACTTCCTGCCACTCTCTCGCTCTCTAATGCAGTGGATCTCGCGGAGACAGTAGCACGTCTCTTGCCAAGAACAACGAGGCCGCGCTGCATCCGAATGAGCCGAGAGAGAGGGCATTTAATGAGCCCCCTTCTTACCCCCCACCTCCACCCGTTTAGGGCCCCTGCATCCATTCCAGCCTCGGCACATTCAGGGTGGTGATAATGGAGCGAGAGCCGGAACACAGCCGCGGTCCAAGCACCATAAGTCGGCCACTGAGGCTTTGTGGCCGTGTCATGTGCATCCGTGGGAGCAGAGCGCACTGCCTTGTTTTGTTAGCAACAATGAGAAACCAATGAGAAAGTGTGTGTGTGTGTGTGTGAGAGAGAGAGAGAGAAGAGGAAGTATCTGAGAATGAGAGAGAGACGTTTGAAATAAATAAACAAGTTCACAGCAAATGACACAGCTTCCAATGGCTACACGTGTGTGTGTGTGTGTGTGTGTGTGTGTGTGTGTTTAGCCCCAGGAGCTACAGCACAGTGAACCACATGTGTGTGCAGACGTGGTTAAATATTTACGCGCACATTAGCAGCCGCACAGATCAATGGTACGAGGCTCAATTTTTCGGCTGCCGGAATTTAATCACGGGACGTTTTTAGAACTGCCTTGTGATGTCATGATGCTGGGAACGCGTCACTGCGTTTTATTCTTTTTTCTCCTTCTTTTCCAATTCTGCAAGCGTGGAAGAACGGTCGGTCTAGGATGGTCCATCAACATCGACTGTGACATCGTCATAAAGGGAGTCAAGCTTTTTACCGAACTGCGGGCAACTGTGACGTCACAACATGAGGAGTCACACACACGTTTCACAAAGAAATATCAGCAAAAAAAGTCACATATAAGATTCAGCACAGGTCACACGTCAGCTCACCAAAACATTGTGTGCGTGCGTGTGTGTGTGTGTGTGTGTGTGTGTAGTCATTCACATTCAGTAAATGACACCTCTTTTGGGCGTGTCCAAATCTACGAGCAATTCGGTGCAATGAAAGTGAAGACGATACGTCCATCAACGTTGTTACTATAGCAACCAGAGACTGATGACCTGGACAGATGAAACCGCTGAGTGTGACGTGGTTTTAGGTTGGTGATAAGTTCGGAATCAACAACACATGTTTTTCTTGTTGTTAATTTCCAGTCTACATAAGGAACATAACGAGAAACTCTCATCCTCTGACGTTATACACGACACGCAAAAAACCAAAACAAAAAAAACTCCACACAAGCCCGGTTTCACCTTGAGTAAGCGCTCGCTCTGTTGTGGTAAACAGAGTGTAGTTACTGCTGGCTTAGCGAGCTGACCGAGCTCCGTACCTGCTGCTGTACTGCGGAAACACACAGTTCTTCATACTGGTGTTTAGTCGACGTCTAAAATGTCGGCGATTTAATACAAAAGGTCTAAAGGCTAAAACCGAACCGCTGTTTTCTGAAGGTGACTCAGCGTCTCGGCTCTATAAACACACGTGATCTGTCCGAGCCGCTCAACTGCCGTGACTGGTTTGCTGGTATAAAGTCGACTCCACTAACCTCTTCACTACAGGTTAATAATCTCCTGAACCCAATCCAGGGATTTAAACCTGTGTGTGTGTGTGTGTGTGTGTGTGTGTGTGTGTGTGTGTGTGTGTGTGTGTGTGTGTGTGTGTGTGTTTGTGTGTGTGTGTGTGAGAGAGAGAGAGAGAGAGAGAGAGAGAGAGACACACACACACAGACAGAGAGTGAGACACACAGAAAGAGAGAGAGAAACACAGAGAGAGCAAGAGAAAGAAAAAGCAAGAGAGAGACAGAGAGAGAGAGTGAGCAAGAGAGTGAGCGAGAGACACACAAACAGGGAGAGAGAGAGAGCAAGAGAGAAAGAGAGAGAGACAGCCAGAGAGGGACAGAGAGAGGGAGAGAGAGACAGAGAAAGAGAGAGAGAGACAGCCAGAGAGAGACAGAGAGAGAGACACACACACAGACAGAGAGTGAGACACACAGACAGAAAGAGAGACAGACAGAGAGAGCAAGAGAAAGAAAAAGCGAGAGAGAGTGAGCGAGAGAGAGACACAGACAGAGAGAGAGACAGAGAGAGAGAGAGGGACAGAGAGAGAGAGAGAGGGACAGAGAGAGAGAGAGATGGACAGACAGAGAGAGACACAGATAGAGAAACACAGACAGACAGAAAGAGACACAGGCAGAGAGAGTGAGCGAGAGAGAGAGAGAGAGAGAGAGAGAGAGAGAGAGAGAGAGAGAGAGAGAGAGAGAGAGAAATTGCTGACTATACTGCGACTATAAGGAGAAATGTGACATGAATCTGACTTTTCTGGTCATTTCCTTAAATCTTCCGCTTCTGTGTTTGCTTGAAACTAGAGAGATGGAAAGACTGTGTTCCTCTTTTCTTTCCTAACATGGGAAATAATAAAGCTACTAGATGTCAGGGGTGCCAATGTCAAACCTCTAGCCCACATCTGTCCCGATAAAAGCTGTAAACTGGCCGCAAAACCAATTCAGACCCTGTGCTCGGAACTAAAGCGGATCTGAAGCGTTATTAAACTGACACTGTCATAGAGAGAGAGAGAGAGAGAGAGAGAGAGAGAGAGAGAGAGAGAGAGAGAGAGAGAGAGAGAGAGAGGGAGAGAGAGAGAGATGCTATTCCAGAGGGGCTCATAAACTCAGGGCCATAAACTCTGCCGCTGACGAAACATGCTAACAACTTCATTAGCGAGCAATTTAACCTGATGTTTTATCCTTAATGAAGTGTGTTTCACATCCAGGTCCTAGCGATATAAAGTGTGGAAGTGGGTAAGGGGGGTGAAAACTTATGAGCGCTATGGTATGTGACGTCCTGTACGGCGCGTGATTCGAGGATGAACCCTGTCAGTTATCCGACGAGGCGAATTCGGCTGAGAGACACGTCGAGTACACGTGGAAGTGAACATCTGTGTGATCTCAGAGGGGTGTGTAGTGACGGCTAAAGCATCACACACACACACACACACACACACGGGTTGTTGCCATATTAATAGTTAAAATCTAAAATATAGGTCACACTGTAGGTGTAGAATTACTATATGTTTATCTGCTGTGTTTCACAAAATATTGGCACCCCTCTACCTGGTCCATCAGGGGTGTGTGTGTGTGTGTGTGTGAAAGAGAGAGTGACGTAATTTACACAGAGTACAACACATGCGGCAATCTGCTATTAATTGATACAAGAGGAAAGTGAGTTTGAAGGTGGTCACTGATCTGACACTCGCACCAGCAGGCTACAAGTGGCTTGAGGATGTAGTGGCTTGTGGGCGTGGCCTGTCCTGCACTAAGAAACAGTAGTAGCTTAGCTACAGCTGAACCCCACACAATCGAATTAGCAATGAAAACCGGGCTGTTTGAATTAGTCGTAAGAATTAAGCCTTGTGTGGGGAACAGCAGAAACAGCGGTCTACCCAAATTTGTAGGATTGGTCCAGGGACGTAGAGTTTGTGGCTTGTCGGTGTGAACCTGGGGTCTGTGTGAAAGAAAATAAACCACACACAAGCGTGGGCAGAGTAAAGCAGGAGGTTACCTGCGTAGAAGCGTAGCAGGGACCCTAACTCGGTGTTCATGCCTTCCTCCTGGACGCGCCACGGATCCTTAAAGCCGAGCTTGAACAGGAAGTCGTTCTGCAGCTGCAGCGGTCGTTCGTCCGGGGCGAGCCGACGTGCCGCCTCCCCGTGGAGCTGGACGTACAGCGCCGGAGACGAGTCGTGGTCGGAAGCCGAGCCGACCCGGGACCGGGACAGCGGGGACGAGAGAGGGTCGGGCTCGTCGCCCGACTTTGATACGGAATCCGAATTCAGGCTCATTTGCTCGGGTCGGTCCTTAACAGTGTCAGTAAAGTGATCCAGCTCCGGAAGGTCAGGGTCAGCGGTGCTGCTCGAGGGTCCCTCGAGTTCAAGCTCATCCGAGGAGCTGCCGTACGTATCGAGACCCTCATTGGTGCTGTCGAAAGCCGGACTCAGTGCAGACGCGTCCGTCCCCAACACCATGTCGTCGCTCAGGGAGTCCCGGTGCTCACACAGCTTAGAGCTCAGCTCGTCGTCCGAGACGGAGCGTCGCCCGCGGCCTCCTACAGACTCGTCGTCGTCGTCATCGTTGTTCGGCGTGCACAAGTTGTCCAGAACGTCTGGGTCAGGACTTGGAGGCAGAAACTGTCCCGTGTCGGGCAGCAATAACAGTCTCAGCCTGTCGCTCGGCTCAGACCCGACATCCCCGACGACGTCTTGTCGGCTGCGGCAGTTCCCGTTTACATCAGTGGTCGTGTGTAGTCTGGTCCCGACGCGCACCACGGACGCGGTCTTACCGCCCAGCTGACACAGACGGAGCGCGATCTCCGACGCCGTGGTGTCCAGCGTGCACAGGACGGGCCTCGGTGGGCTGGAGGGCGCGAGCTTGTCGTGGACGTGGACGGAGCCGCGGTGCAGATCGGCACGGACCCACTGACGGTCGGCCGCCTGGAGCTGCGCGTTCTGACGACGCTTCAGCAGCGTCTTACGGTCCAGTGTGTTGGAGGACGGCGGCACCGGGACCGGGTTCACTTTCCCACCGGCGGCGGCGGCGGAGAGGTTTCTTTTCAGCCGCCGCCTTTTTAACAGCAGGGACGTGGAGTTTCCTGTAAATCCACGGCCGCTTTTGGCCGCTTTGCTGCTCATGTTTAATCCCGCGGCTGCCTGCGCGCTCCGGTTCCCGTTAAACACGTCTGCGGTCTGTCTGCCGCCGCCATCACCGCCATCACCGCCTGCGGGTCCCCAGGACGTCGCGCTGGGACTTTTTAACTTGTTATCTAACCCGGAATTCCAAGAGTTTCCTTCCGCCAAAGTCGCGCTTTCCATCTTCCGTGAAGAAGAACCGGAGATCCGGTCTGTCCGAGACGCGCTACGTCTCCGCGCCTCTCAGCGCCGTGTAAACATGGACCCAGTCCGGCGCGTGCACGGCGCCGTCTCCCCGCCGCACATCAGTGTAACGTCCTGTCAACGCTAACGGGCAGAACGAAGCTCGAGAAGCGGTGCGCGAGGGCGGAGACGCCGCTATGCGTCTCATTTACGCACAAAAGTACACACTAAGCTACGCAGCTACGGAGCCTCAACATGAAAGTCGCCCGACCTCTTTACGCAAATCTCTAGCTGCATATTCATGAGGCATGAGGCGACGCCGACAAAATGGCGTTCACCGCCTACGCGTGTTTGAGTTATGTAGGGAAATGTAGTTCTGTGTGAACGGAATCAGCGGCTGACTCGCGCATGCGGACTACATTTCCCATGAGGCGTTGCGAACAGCCAATGGCGGTCATTGTTTTGGATTGTCGCAGCCGTCCATTTCATCAAATGCGTAGTGGATGTTTCTTGTTTTGTTTGTTTCACTATTAAAACTTTTATACCGTTAATGTGTACTATATATATAACTTTATATATAATACATATATATAAAGTTAAGAGGTGACAAGAAAGCCGTAAATAAACTGCTCTTAAGTATGTTTTGTTTTGGGTTTTTTTTCTTCTCACACAACGTAACCTTGATTTCCGGTCCTGACGTAAATACGAACTTGTATGTATTGTTTGTTTGTTTTTGTTTGTTTTGTTTTGCAAGTAGCCACTTTTATTAACATCTTTATGGAGTGAAGAGTGAAACTAGATTCGCCATTTTGAAAACTTGACCTAAAGTTAAAACCATCCTCCACTAACCCCGCCTTCTGCTTTAGGATTGGTTAATATAATCTATCCTCGCCGCTATTGGTCAGACACACAACTTTTCCTCCAATTAGAGACGTTCTGTCGAAATACGAGTGTTAAAAAAAATCAGCTGTGAACTTCCGCCATCTAGTGCTGGCTTTTAGGTAATACTTGTACATGTAAACAACGATGAAGGATTAATCTATAGGGATGAATGTTTAATGTTTATGTTAATGTAGTTTTTGAACAACAATCCCTTGGAGATTCATTAGGTTTTATGAATCCTAGGTCTTTTTGGTGAGTCATTTGACTCGGATCATCACAGACGATTCCTTTGATCACAAACAATTAATTATCATTTCCCGCAAAACATTAAAATTATTTTAACAAGTATTTTAACCAGAAGGAAAGTCTTCTGTAATAAATAAATAGGGTTCATACACACATGAGAGTCGAACATAGAATTCTCTTTCAGTGCTGAAGATTCGACTCAAAGAGCCGACTCACACCTGTACGTTAAAAAAAGTAAATAAAACCTCCTAAACAGCTGACTCGTTCTCAAATACATCCCTGTGCCAACATTTAAGTTCCGAGGTGGAAAGAGGATTTCAGTGGAAACATTTAAATGCTTAATGAACGAATGAAGTCATCGCACATATTTACAAAAAAAGTAAAACTCTAGCTCATGCATGCGAGTCGACTCAAAGAACCGACACAAACAAAACACAACTGTAAAAAAGAAAAACAGCTTTGTTACTGAGATTCCAAGAGTCGATTCACACCTGTACGTAAGAAAAGGCTAAATAAATAAACAAACACTTAATGATGAAGAGTCGAGTCAGAGAGCCGACTCGTTCTCAAACAACGCCTCACTAAAAAGTGTTGAATTTCCAGTGTTTTGTTCTCCTTATAAATTGTAAACAAACATTTCTATCATTATATTCAATATATGATTGCTTCAGGAGTTTCAAGCACAGGTTATTATGAAGCTCTATTGTTTTACATGTTGGGTTTTTACATGAATAAACTCAATCATCTTAGAGTCTCATCAAGTTTAAAACTCATGATCTATTGACTTTCTGTTCAGTGAAATCGCAGCTTTGGTGCTGATAAAGTTCAGGCAGAGTCACGCTTTTGTCAATGTCTTTTATTTAATGGAGATAAAGGAGTTAGGAGTTTTCCTGAGTTAGTTAGTTTTAGTCTTATCATGTCTCTCAGTTTGTCTCTCTAAAGGGGAAGGTCAATGTTATTTGATTGTCTAGTGCAAAGACAGTCATGGTTCATCTGACACACCTTGAAGGAATCTGATTTGGTGGCTGAGATCACAAACGTCGACAAAATAGATAGCACTTTCACGCAAAAAAATATTTTGGCACTTTTATTTTAAGGTTAATAGCTATTTCCCTAAAAATTTGTTCATTCCCTCCCTTAAAAAAGTCCCATAAACCTGACTACAGAGAGTTTCTCTGTCTCTAAAGTGAATATTAACACCTCCAAGAAAGCCTTAAAGATCCCACCTTAATTTCACAAGCTTTTAATTTAACGCGTATCTGGAGCCGATTCCACGGAACGCTGGATGTGAGGTAGGAGATTCACCTCAGATGGGTTCAGGAAAGAAAACACTTTGTAAGCTTAGTGCAAAATAAATAAATAAATAAAATCTCAGCATGTGAAAATGTCTTGAGTATGGATGGATTATCTAATTTCTTGTATGATAATAATAATGATTTATTATTATTATTATTATTATTATTATTATTATTATCAACATCATTAATCAGATGGTTTAAGATGCTTTTCCATACGCATTAAATCTCCTGGAAGATCGTTTTAGTCTTTTTTTTTCTCCCAAGAACAAGACACAATTTCATACATGAAATCAATAAAATTATTCTATATTTGTTTTATTATAATCTAATAGGAAACTTTTTTAGTACAACTATATTCAGGATATTTTCACTTTGCTATGATTTTTTTTTCTCCTCCTAAGAGAGCAGCCACTTCTGAAAAATAAAATCATTTCTCCCATAAAGAAGCTTCACACCTTTAAAACGAGCAGTTCCTCTTCCTCATGAATACAGCTATAAATCATTTTTAAATCGTCTGCTGACAAAAAAGATGGATAAAAATGAACGGATGAGTAAAACGTCCTTCCTGTGGCATCAGTTACAGACGATGGCTTTCATTTTATTTTAATTTTTAAAACCATGTTTAGCTACAACTGATAGGAATGGGGAGGGGGTACAAACTTTTGCACTCCATGACTGTAAATGTATGCTTAGGTTTGTTTGGTTTAACTTTTTTGTTTTTCAGTTTTATACAATTTTCATAGAAACATTTCGTAGAAAATCAGGAGCGCAGTCGATTCGTTCCGTGATCAGTGGTGGTGAAGATCGAGATGAGAATCTAGGAGATCATAAGGAATTACACCTTGTGTCGCCATAGAAACGCGGGATCTGTTGTTAACCTAACTAAACTGAAAAAAATAAACTAAAAATAAATAAATAATAATTAAAAAAAAGTTTTCTGAGAGAATGATTAACTCCAGACCTGACGATTGTGGATTTGATGGACATGTCACATTCATGTCAGTACACATGCATTTTATACCCATGTCTGTGATAAACATCCTAAATAAATAAATATCCTTAGAGTTCAGATAAAATTTAAGTTATATAAATAATAATAAAAAAAAATAAAAATAAAACAAAAAAAACCACATTGAATATTGGCTTTCAGAGTGGTTTAGTTCATTCTACAAGTTACAGCAATGTTAAAAAAAATTATAATAACAATAATAATAATAATAATAAACAAGATTACTGCAGATATTTCACAGGCGTATTATGACATTTCCTTACAGGCATAAAAAATATTGCTCAGTCTGATCAGCTTCAGAAATCAAAGTAATATCAAGTTGAACGTGGGGTAATATTTAGTGCACGTACGTGAACCTACAATCCCGTGATCCTACAAGCAGATGTGTGTGTGTTTCTGTTGGCCAAAAAAAAATAAAATAAAAAAAAAATAAAATAAAATACACGTATATATATATAAAAAAAATTTCCCTGGGCTTCGAACTGAGATTTGGGTTGAGCTATTCATCTTTAAGGAATAATAATAATAATAATAATAATAATAATAATAATAATAATAATAATAATGAGGAAAAAAATAGCAGGTTCAGAATGAAAAAAAAATCAATTAAAATAAAAAAAAAGAGACACTTCATATATAATCATGTACATGTACATCTGCATCCTCTGATCCGATCCCCTCGAGCAAGCCCTTCCTTTTTTAAATAAAGGTTTCCGTTCCTCATTTGTATAATAATGAATTTTACACGTTTAAAATATTCTACTCAATAATCCGTATAAACATAATGTACACGTGGCGAGAGCGCAAAGCGCCGTCTGAGCTCCGCCGCTCACAGTTTACTGCAGAGGTCCATAGAGTCTGTACAGTGTGTGTGTGTGTGTGTGTGTGTGTGTGTGTGTGTGTGTGTGTGTGTGTGTGTGTGTGTAACGGTTTTGGCCAGCAGAGGGCGCCAGAGAGACGACGCTCTAAACACGTATTTTCGTAGCTCGCACCATAAAATATCCCCCCATACTCCCCACCCCCACCCCCCCGAGCCGAAGTGCTCCAGCGCCACCTTCTGACCGCCCTGGAGAAGACGTGGGGGGGAAAAAGGGGGGGAAAAGAAAAAGGTGAACCAGAAAAATTTTTGGAGGAAAAAATAAACGAAAAAAATGATCAGAAACACAGATTTTCCCCCCCTTCTTACAGCGAAATTTCAGGCTGGTGAGGTTTTGGGGCGATGTCCTGGGTTTTTGTAAAAGGCATAAAATAAATATTTGCCCCTCCCTCTGTAGAACTTGGCTTTTTGTGTGATTTTCGTGCACCATCGATTTGACCAGCATTTGTGGTTCAGAGTGAACAAGAGGTCCAGACCCGGGAACTCTGGTCCAGTGTGGTCCGGTCCGGGTCTACACTCGTCTACGGCCTGTGAAACCTGCAGATAAATAAATCAGACACACAGACAGACGCGGAGACAGACGGGCACACACAGACGGAGACAGACGCACACACAGACGGAGACAGACGCACACACAGACACACAGTCTGAATCAGAGTGAAATGTTTTTCAGAATACATGCAATTAAACCAGAAAAGGGGGCGTGGCTTCCTGAGGTCTAACAGTTTCCTAATTTGCATATTCATACTTGGCGTTTCTGTGCCCTTTACTGCTGTTTAATCGTTTTCACCCCAATATGTTATCACCATGTCATGCAATTCTGACTGCAACTTGTGCACAAAAATATATTTAATATATTTGCTCAAAAGTCAGCGCACAATATACTCTTCCTTCAGTCCCCCATAATCCTCTTGTGCATCTCTCTGTACCTGGTTAAATGGCGACTGGATTCATGCACCTCCATCTCCATGCTCTTGTAATCGTTGAGCTCTTTCCGTATGGCAGCCTGAAAACAGACAGTCACACGGCCATGAGAGGAAAAATAGCTCTCTAATTGTAAAGCTATGTATCATTTATATCCCTGCCAAGAGATTTCATAAGAACACACACAAAAATGTACCGGTTCTGTCCTCAGCTCGCATCACCGCATTCTGAGCTTTATTATGAACGACACACAAAAATTATAACCTTTTAAAAAACCTAGATAGGAAAAAAGGATAAATTGGATAAGTGTAATTCAATCTAAATTAAATACATTTCATTAGAATTCTAATGAAAGGCAAATGTAATGCAAGTTAAATAGCTATTAATAAACATTCAATTCCACCGAATGTAAATTAGACATTAAATAAAAAAAGAAATTAATTAATTAATTAATTGATACGGATTTTACATTTGATTCCATTTGAAAATATTTTTAAAAACGGTATAAATTTAAACACGTGGAACTCGATGCCAGTCGGCGCTCACGGAGATGTTTCTACCGCCAACGTATTTAATCCTCCTCCTAATTCATTTCTACGCCAGAAATATCCTTAAAAGTAGATGTCAAACAGAGAGGAAGCAGTTGAAGGAAAGCTATAACCTTGCTGTAAACTTGACCCTGAGTCCATCAATTAAAATCGAATCTTGTTCAAGTCTTGGTTCTGGAGAGTCTGTTTCTGACCTTCATCCTGCTTGGATTAACTCCGGAATGTTCTCGGTTCACGTGCTTCTCATTGTGATAAGTCTATAGAAATCCAACAATAAAATCCCTCATTCTTAAAAGAACCCCCCCCCTCCAAAAAAAATCCATTTATCCGAACCTATTTTTTGTTGTTTGAAGAAAAAACAAACACCAGTCAGCTGCGGGTAACGTAAGCGACCGAGTGTCCTTCTGTGCAAGCGTCACTGCTCTATTCACACATGCTGTGAGTTTAAATCTGCCATTTTGCTCCCATCGCTGACGCAAAACGTTCCAACACCCTTGTTATGGAGGTACAAAGGGGAAACGTGGGAATAAAATGCTCACTGGGGCAATAAAACGGCTTAAATGCTCCACTGTCAGATCAGGGCACAGAGAAGAACTGGTTCAAACAAGAACGATGTGTACATAGTGATGATGCATAAACCTTGCAGAAAATACACACTCCATCCCATGTATCCATCCATCTCTGTAGCATTTGTTCTATACAGGTTAAGCTCCTGATTCTTACATACTGTACCTTGTCTGCAGCAGTGAGGCGTGTCCAGGGTTTATCAGCCCGCCGGTCGTAGTCCTGAGCGTCGGCTACTTCTACATAATCGCTGAAGCGGATCAGGATCTTGGCCTGCCGTAGTTCCTCTACTGTGGGCCTTTGGCTGAGCTGCAAGCGTAGAAGAGCGTAATGATCAGCGATCCGCTACAAGCAGAGCCTGCAACTCTTCATAATGCCTCATAGTGATTTTATAATGCTATGATACATAGTACAGCCTAGTTAAATATTTTATTTAGGAATAAGTAATAAAACAACAGAGAACGAAGCCCCGCCCACACAAACATGTTTTGGTCACCGATGAGGCTAACGGCGGGTTCAAATCACGTCGGAAAGACGTTATTGAACGTACATGAACTCCATGTAAATTTGCTGAAATTGAATGCTTACTCATCTCAAAAGACAGAAAAATCACCTGACATTGTAATTACGCCTTTCCAATTGGTAAATACTAACGGTCAAGGCTGACAGTAACATGGATGTTTTTACTCATATCCATTTTTTTAAAAGAAACGTTATTCGGCCTCTGATGGTCTGGGTTGCTAAGCAACGGCTCAATATCTCTCTAATAAATCTCCCAATAAACAAACCTGGTCACTAAAGACAAACAATTTATAAGATTGCTGATCAGGTTGTTTCTATGTTGTCTGTTATTTCTTAAAAACCTCAGTCTGCTCTCCCAGACGGAGACTGAATTAAGTCAAACCAGACCAGACAAACGCAAAACGTTCACAAAGACTTCCAGCAGAAGGCGGTCTGTTCTTTTCAGGTAAAGAAGAACAGAATATAATCATCTTTTGACTCGCTCCCTAAAAGCTCTTTGTACCAGAGGCAGTAATGTGTAATTCCAGATGAATCATCTGACATCAATAGGTGCTGAGTGAGACGCTGTAAGGGAAGAAACCGCTCGGAGACACGACGTCATTACTCGGTCAGAGACGACCTGCCATAAGCCACACTAGACTCTGGTGTCCGAGTTCAGACGAAACGTGAAACACTCCAAACGTGAAAGCGTGAAGTATGGAGCTGAATCTCACCTTGCGTGTGAGTCGCCGTTTGATTTCCCTTTTCTCCTCCAGCTCGTCCTGCTCATTCTGTGCTGCAGGAAATGAACAAAAAACAACAACATAAAGATTTATCCATCATTTTTCCCTACTGCCATTTCTCTCTATCCATCCTTCCTTCCTTCTATCAGTCCTTCCTTCCCTCCCTGTCTCCATCCTGCCCTCCTTCCATCCATCCATTCCTTCATCTGGCCTCCATCCTGCTCTTCATCCATTCGTCCTTGATCCGTCCATCCTCTCTACTTCTCTATGTCCATCTATCCATCCTTCCCTCCATCCCTCCATTCAACCATCCATCTATCCACCTTCTATGTATCTATCCTTAGATCCCCATCTCCATCAAACCATACCACCCTCCCTCCCTCTAATCCTTTCCATCCATCCATTCCTGTTTTTTTCTATCCATCCCTCTCCTGTCACAGGGAACCTAGCCTCTACCGAAATGGACTCAGGGCAGAAGGCAGGGTATACCCCAGGCTGGTGTACAGGCTGAGGTGGAATTCAAAACCCAAACATCAGAGGTGCAAGAAAAAGTGCTTTATAAAAATTATTAAGAAAGAGTTTGCTTACCACTAATGGCTACCAATGATGAAAATGCCTTGAGAAATTCTTTTCATCCCTGATCAACATGCTCTGAATGCTAAGCTAGCGCACACTTTCCTTTTTGAGAAACTAACAGAAAACTAGGCCAGTGGAGGACGTTCAAATTCAGCAAGACAAGAAAAAAAAGAGAAAAAAAAGCCAACAGTTTCCCTGAGCTCTCATCGCTGGACAACTTTTCGGCACGTTATCACGAGAAAAAAAAAAACTGCAGGCTGAAAATCGTCTGGAACATATCAGAAGGAGATTCTGCCTTTTGGCATCTGCAACGCACCCAGTATAAAAATAAATAATAAAAAAATAACTCCATCGTCCCACTGGATTTTGTGTTCGTATAAAAGGAGGGTTTTTTTATCCATATTTTGAAGAAGGAATCTGGGTCACTCTGTACTGCAAACACTTAAACTGTCCTTTACTTACAGAATAGACACTTCCCCAGAACCAGATGAAGCTATTACAGCAAACACTTCAATCTTTCTTTTGTGGAGAATGAAACTTTAAGATAAACCACTTTATCCTAAATCCATCAAGCGGACCTTTTTTTTTTTTACGTTATTGTGTCTAGATAAGTCATGAACTGCTTCGCACTGGGTCCACGTAACTTTGGGAAATTTCTTTCAATTCATGAGTTGCAAGAAAAATGAGCAAATATTCTGCACTACATTAAGACTCTTGCCGCAAAAGTTAACTCCCTGAAGCTTTAACCTAAAGCAACTTCCATTAAGAAAAGTGCCTGGATTTGAACGTACAACCTTCTGATTTGTAAAATCCTACCCAGACCCCCAGATCACCCGTTCCCCCGACAGCCAAAAACGGGTTCCTTAAATGGAAACACTGATTTTAAAGTGCTTTGTAAGAAAAAGCTTGCATTGGACCAATAAACACCTTCTAGTATGGAGCAGGAAGTGGAACTACAGTTTAGGAACCTATGTTAGTCTTAAAAACCACATAAGGTTCCTGTACAAAAAAACAAAACAAAAAAGGTTTTGCAGTAAAAACACATCATTAGATGCTTGAAATTAAGCAAACGGTATATTGTTAAAGTATTTTTACAACAGTATTTTGTTGACAGTCTTTTGACTATAGTTTTTATATAGTAAACTTTATTTTGAAACAAATCTGCAAAAGTAAAATTTTGTTAACAATAGTTTGCTAAAGGTATTTTGGCAATAATATGTTGACAACATTAAAGAGTATTTTGTAGACAGCATTCTGTTGACAGTATTTTGCCAAATGCGAATTTTGTGAATTTTATTTATTTATTTATTTTTTTTTTTTTTTACAGTATTCTGGAAAAAAACGTTTCTACAGAATTTTTGACAGTGGTTTGTTGACAGGAAACAGAGTACTGCTAAGGCTAATTTGATAATATTTTGAAAAGAACAGAATTCTGCAAAAGTATTTCATCAAAGATATTTAACTGACAATAGTTTGGTAACAAGAAACTTTTGCCGATGGTGTTTTCTTGACGGTATTTTGCTGACAGTATTTAGCTGAGGTATTTTGCTGAGGTATTTTTTTCCACAGTATTTTGCTGAGGTATTTTTTTCCACAGTATTTTGCTGAGGTATTTTTTTCCACAGTATTTTGCTGAGGTATTTTTTGGCAGAATTTTGCTGAGGTATTTTTGACAATATTTTGCTAAGGTATTTTGTTGAGGAATTTTTGAGACAGTATTTTACTGATGTATTTTTTCACAGTATTTTGCTGAGGTATTTTGTTGAGGAATTTTTGAGACAGTATTTTGCTGAGGTATTTTTTCCACAGTATTTTGCTAACAGTATTTTGCTGAGGTATATTTTGACAGAATTTTGCTGAGGTATTTTTGACAGTATTTTGCTGAGGTATTTTTGACAGTACTTTGCTGAAGTATTTTTTTGACAGTATTTTACTGAGGTATTTTTTCACAGTATTTTGCTAAGAGTATTTTGCTGAGGTATTTTTTGACAGTATTTTGCTGAGGTATTTTGTTGAGGAATTTTGAGAGTATTTTACTGAGGTATTTTTTGACAAGATTTTGCTGACGGTATTTTGCTGAGGTATTTTTTGACAATATTTTGCTGACGGTATTTTGCTGAGGTATGTTTTGACAGTATTCTGCTAACAGTATTTTGCTGAGGTATTTTTTGACAGTATTTTGCTGAGGTATTTTTTGACAGAATTTTGCTGAGGTATTTTTTGACAGAATTTTGCTGAGGTATTTTTTGACAGAATTTTGCTGAGGTATTTTTTGACAGAATTTTGCTGAGGTATTTTGTTGAGGAATTTTTGAGACAGTATTTTACTGATGTATTTTTTCCACAGTATTTTGCTGAGGTATTTTTTCCACAGTATTTTGCTAACAGTATTTTGCTGAGGTATACTTTGACAGTATTTTGCTGAGGTATTTTTGATAGTACTTTGCTGAAGTATTTTTTGACAGTATTTTACTGAGGTATTTTTTGACAGTATTTTGCTAACAGTATTTTGCTGAGGTATTTTTTGACAGTATTTTGCTGAGGTATTTTGTTGAGGAATTTTTGAGACAGTATTTTACTGAGGTATTTTTTCACAGTATTTTTCTGACGGTATTTTGCTGAGGTATTTTTTGACAATATTTTGCTGACGGTATTTTGCTGAGGTATTTTTTGACAATATTTTGCTGATGGTATTTTGCTGAGATATATTTTTGACAGTATTCTGCTAACAGTATTTTGCTGAGGTATTTTTTGACAGAATTTTGCTGAGGTATTTTGAGACAGAATTTTGCTGAGGTATTTTGAGACAGAATTTTGCTGAGATATTTTTTGACAGTATTTTGCTGAGGTATTTTTTGACAGTATTCTGCTGAGATATTTTGACTATTTTGCTGAGGTATTTTGACAGTATTCTGCTGAGGTATTTTTTGACAGTATTCTGCTGAAGTATTTTTTGACAGTATTCCGCTGAAGTATTTTTTGACAGCATTCCGCTGACCGTATTCCGCTGACCGTATTCCGCTGACCGTATTCCGCTGACCGTATTCCGCTGACCGTATTCCACTGAGGTATTTTTGACCATATTTTGCTGAGGTATTTTTGACCGTAGTTTGCTGAGGTATTTTTTGACAGTATTCTGCTGAGGTATTTTTTGACAGTATTCTGCTGAGGTATTTTTTGACAGCATTCTCCTGACAGTATTCCGCTGAGGTATTTTTTTTACAGTATTTTGCTGAGGTATTTTTGACAGTATTCCACTGAGGTATTTTTTGACAGTATTTTGCTGAGGTATTTTTTGACAGTATTCTGCTGAGGTATTTTTTGACAGTATTTTGCTGAGGTATTTTTTGACAGTATTTTGCTGAGGTATTTTTTGACAGTATTTTGCTGAGGTATTTTTTGACAGTATTCTGCTGTGGTATTTTTGTGCAACAGTAACCATTATTGTGCAATAGTACTTTGGTGATAGTAAACATTATTTTAAGACAGAATTAGAGACTGCCTTATATCTCCATTTGAGGGAGTTTCAGGAAAAAAGATGTGCATGGCATAAACAGGTGTTTTACAGCCGGGGGAAACTGAAGTCACACTTTTAGTCACACTTCAGGGAGTAAGCAGGCGATATCTATCATGAACACTCACGTTTCAGAATGTTTCGCTGCTCCAACTCCTCCGCTGTGGGTCTTTGGCTCAGTCTCCTGTGAAGCACAAACACACACAAACAACGTAAACAGTCAGAAGCTTACAGTGGACATACTACATACTGATGCATTGGTGTGAAATTTCACACTTGGCTGAAAAGACTAGCAAAGTGACAACAGGAATCTACAGCAGTTTGTACAGCAACATTCTTCCTCTTTTAAACCTGGGCAGCAATGTATCAGATAATTACTGAAACCTTGAATACAGTCTGTTAGAAAAGAAAAAGTTATGGCCTTCAGAACTGAAGTCATGGCAAGTGAACTGAAAGACAGCCAGAGGTGATAGCAATGGAGGGACAGCCAGCCAAGGTAGGGAGGGATAAAACGGATTAATGGATGGACAGAGGCTGGGATTAATGAACAGATGAACATGAATCCACCAAATGCAGGAATAGAGAAACGGCCAGAGGTAGGGACAGATGTGTCAAAAGATAGGAGGTAGAAATTGTTGGATGGACAGAGGTAGCCAGATGGCCAAAGTTAGGGAGGAACTAATAGCATGAAGAGGAGAGGAATGTTAGCATGAATAGAAAGGGACAGGTGAATTTGTGAAAGTAAAGATTGGAAAGCCTTGACAATAGATCCATCCCTGATAAATCCCATGATTGGAAAGCCTTGATAGTAAATCTTTTCCAGTTAGTTACCATGATTTGTACTAATTTGCACACCATTTGTATGACAGTGATGCACTGTTTGTGTTCAGTGGTCTGGTGTATATCTAGACAGCAAGACAGTTACACAACTGCTCTCACTGTGAAACCCAATGACGTAACGAGGTTACGCAAGCAAGACGGACCCGTAGTGACAGCTGCACGTTATGTGTCCTTAGGATAAAACAGTCCTTTACAATCCTCAGTGCACAAACCAATAATATACAGTCGCAATGAATGATGAATAATCGATACTAACCTTTAAAACATTTTAATAAAAGATATTCATTAATTATCAAGTCAAATAAACTAAATGTTAAAACATTATAAAAATATCCTATATTAAAAACATTACACAGTTTAATACAGATGTTCATACAGTTTAGGCGTTTAGCGCTGCCTTGACAATAAAATGTATTAGAGATGCTGAGCTTAACACAGCCAAGAAGGGCTGGATTTCACATCTGCAGTTGGCATTTTTTGCTATTATGCAGCTGTGGTGCTGGGAACTCTGTCCATCAGCATGTGCTAAATGATTTTAACATGTCTGGCCCTGATCTGGTTTATTTAGCAGATGCAGCAATGCAGCATCAGTCATCAGCGACTGCGGCTTCTGGAGCCGTTAAAGAGGAGAACATATTGTACAGCTTTAATCTCGTTTAGCTGGAAACAGTCAAGGACGCAGTGCAGCGGGGATGACTCAGAGAGAGCGAGAGCGAAATAGAGCACGCGTGCACGAGGGAGAGTGTGTGTGTGTAAGAGAGAGAGAGAGTGTGTGAGAGTGTGTGTGTGTGTGAGAGAGAGAGACAGTGAGGTATAGGTCATAAAGACAGAAATAGAGACACAGAGAGACATATACAGGGGGGAGAGAGAGAGAGAGACACTGAAATTAGGTCAGCTCTGTTGTAGTGTATTGAACAGGATGAAGCCGCACGAGATGCTGACAACCTTCATCATTCACTGGGCCATTTGCCCACTGACTCACTCACACACACACACGCACACACTCACTCCCTCATACATGTCCTCAATCTCCCTTGCAGACACTCTTTCTCTCTCGTTCGCCCACACACTCCCTCTCAATCTCGCATTTACACACGCACACCCCGTCTTTCTTGTGCACACACACCATTTCTCTCTCTAGTACACACACCCCAACACCATTTCTCTCTCTCTAGTACACACACACTTTCTCTCTCTACTGCACTCACATGCACCAGCTCGCTTGCACTTAACACCCAGCTAATAAAGCCTAACATTGCACAAATTGTGTGGAAAGCAGTTCAGTTTGCACCATAAAAAGAATTGCATGTTTATGTAGACTCGATTTGACAAATATTTTTGACACAGATTTGAACCCTTACAGTTTTCTTCTCGTGTGTGTACGTGTTTATTCTGACCGTGTGAGTTTGGAGCCGATCTGCTGTCTGGACTCGAGTCTCTCCTCATCCGTCTGCATGGGCAGGATGTTCTTCTCCTCCAGCTCCCGCTTAGACGGCCTGTTACTCAGCTTTATAGCCAGCGAGTCTTTTCTCATCACCTTCAGGGCTAAAGTATCTACACACAAACACACACACAGGAATCAGAACACAACATTCCTTGCTGAGAACCCTTCCTTCACCCAGAGTGCTGAACATCTCGTCCCTAAAGCACTCTGCTGCATGAGACGAGCTTCTCTCAGTTTCTTTAAACTCAAGCTCAATGAGATCTGACATCCGATCTAGCATCATTAACTTAATAAGGGTTAAGGGCCTTGCTCAGGGTGGCAGCTTGGTGTACCTGGGATTCAAACTCACAACCTTCCGATTGGTAGTCCAGCACCACTAGGCTACCACATATCAGTTAAATATATTATCAATATGGTAACAGCTCATTTGTTGCGTCTTGTACGATGGACATTCTGAACAATTTGCTGCCCGCTATAATGTGTGAAAGAACCAGAACTATGAAGGACATCGCGATGTGGTAGAAGAAAAAACCCTAATCAACTGTTCAATACGTGTTAGCCTCTAGATCACATAACAGGTAACATGGAGGGGAGTGACATCTGCTCCACGCAGACTCTCCACTGGTGTCCCACAGGACTCAGTACTTGGTCCTATTCTTTTCTCCCTGTATATTCACTCTCTTCACTATTGGTGAAGTTTTTTCCTCACACAGGTTCTCTTACCACTGCTGTGCCGATGATATACAACTTATATCATCGTGGATGACTGCTCATCAGTTAAAGCTCAATCCTAGCAAAACTACAATATGATCTCACAATATCCTTGCACAACAATCTGATCTCCCCTTCAGTCACAGCTCGTAACCTTGGGGTTAACATGGACAATCAACTGTCCTTTTCCTCTCATGTTGCTTATGTGACTCGCTCAGGTTGGTAGCTTCTCTACAACATTAGAAGGATTCGGCCATTTTTGTCCACACAGGCTGCTCAGGTACTTTTTCAGTCTCTTGTCATATCAAGACTGGATTACTGCACCTCACTGCAGGCAGGTCTTTCTATGAACGCAATTCGTGCTCTGCAAATGATCCAAAATGCAGCTGAATGACTTGTTTTCAATCTGCCTAAGTTCTCACATACCACCACACTGCTGCGATCCCTACACTGGCTTCCGGTAGCTGCACACATTAGATTCAAAACAACAATGCTGGACTACAAAGCCAAAAATGGACCAGCTCCCTCTTACCTCAAAGTCCTTATCACTCCTCACACTGCACCTCGCTCCTTCAGAGCTACCAGCACTGCTCGACTGGTCCCACCGTCTATCCAGGTAAGAATACTACAAGACTCTTCTCTGTTCTGGCACCAAGGTGGTGGAATGAACTTCCCCTAGAGGTCCTGACAGCTGAGTCACTGGCTATTTTCAAACTACGGTTGAAGACCTGCTTATTCGTGAAACAGTTCCACTAGCATTTTCCTCCCTGTTTGTAATATATAAAATTTTTGTACGTCGCTCTGGATAAGGGCTTCTGCCAAAAGCTGTAAATGTAAGTCATTTTTAATCTGGACTCACTCGTGAATAGCGAGTCGTCGTCCTCGTCGTCGTCCTCCTCGTCTTCTTCCTCCAGGTCTTCCTTGTACATACTGGGTAAGTCCTCGTAATCTGACTCACTGGGCATGTTCTCTTTATCGTCCTCACACTCGATCACCACTGTGGGCACCGGTCTGCTCTCCAAAAGACCACACTGCCCAGAATGCAATGCTGAACTGAGGGGTGGAGAGAGAGAGAAAGAGAGACACACACACTTATTATTATCTCTTTTATTATCTATATGTATTAGTTAAAAAAAAATAAATAAATAAACAAATACATGACACTACAGATGTTTAACCTGAATCCCTGATCATCAGGTTCGCATAAGAAGTTTACATGATAGAAATCTTTGACATTGTTAAAAATGCTGTCAACATCTTTCAAGCCTGAGGCGAAGCTGGTGAGGAAAAACTCCCTGAGATGAAACATTAAGAGGAACCAGACTGCGAAAGGGATAGAACTGTTTTTTTTTCCAGACTGAAGCAGTAAGCTGTAGGAGCAACCATGTCATGTTCAGAGACCTTTGGCCTTTTTTCCTGCATTTCCTTCTTCGTTCGAGCTTCTTCTGATTATTCATAATCACGTAGCTGTGTCATCACTTCCTCTACAACTTCAGATAAAAATAAGATTCTTTACTGTTTCTGTGCATAGTCAAATTAAAGGTGGGGTCTCTGTTGTTTGAAAGCCAAATGTTGACATTTGAAATCACTAAAACAAACACGCCCCTAACCCACCCCTGTATTGATAGCTCCGCCCACACTCCTTCAGTTCTCTCCAGCGCTGGAAAGCTGATCCTATATTAACACGTCCTACTTCTTGTCTTATCGTAAGCCTTTCTTCGCTTTCGTTCTTTGTTTTTATCCTCCATGTCAATGTTAAAACCGTTTTCTGCTAATGTCACACATGCGCACTGAACACTCCCTCCACCCATATTGACAAGACACGCCCCTTTCTGCTCATTGGCTACATGTTTGTTTTGATTTTTGTTTTGTTTGTCATCCCGACTCAGTTTTCTGAAGCACTTCTCAAACAAAGGAGACCCTACCTTTTTAAGCATGCAAATAAAATCCCCAAAGATATATTGTAAAACAATAAAATTCCCCTCTGATCAACCCATAAAAGCTTTATGTTTAATCTAGGAGGAAAAAAGTATTGCGACTCTTCCAATTAGGTTAGACCCGTGACTGAGGTTCCTGTTGCAGTTTATTTTCTGGAAAAGAAAATAATGACAGGGAAAAAAAAACATTTGGAGACACACTGAAGTGTAGGATTTGATCTCTGGTCCTGAAAGCTACAGTATAAGAGAGAAAGGCTTTCTGATTTATCTAGTTAAAAAATTTGAAAAAGTTCTTATAGGTTAAAAAATTTTTTTCAAGAAATACAAACTGCTCCTTTAAAGCTTTATTTCACCTCATCTGGATTTGGTCATGTACGAAAAACTGATACGCTTTTCTCGAAAATTTAAATGAAAATAAACAGAATAAAACTCCACACAGCAGATTTAGAGAAAGCGATCGGCTCTGAGAGACGACAGGGTTTGTTTCAGAGCTGCAGAATCTTTGAGGAAAGGAAAACGATGTTTAGCCAAAATGGATCTCCGGTCCGTTACGTAACAGACACAAGCTGTGGCCGGCTTGGCATCGGGAAGAGACTGGCAGCGCTAGAACTCTGTCCCCATGCCAAACGCAATGCAGGAAGTGAACACAGGGAGAGAGAGAGAGAGAGAGGGAACGGAGAGAAAACGGAGAGAGGGAACGGAGCAAGAGGTAGAGGGAGAGAGAGAATGGAGAGAAAACGAGAGGTGGTGAAAGTGGGACATGGAGTCGGGGATGAGTGTGTTAGCCTGCTCTGTATCCTGTGTAACCTTTCACATGCTCTCCAACTGAATGCTACTACACCACAATGCTCTGATGCTAATACAGCTAGCCGTTCAGCTACAGAGCAGCTCTGACTCGATCTTATTATTCTGTATTATACAAGACTAAATGGAGGCAGAGCACATCCTTCACACTGTTTAAGTTAAAAATGTGATGCTAAGCTTAAGTTTTAATGAAGGGTTCTCACAACTAGCCGTTTATTCCCTCCGCAAAAATAACGTCATTTCTGCTTGTTCGTCTCAACAGAACACCTGATTAGTGCAGACTGCTTTATTAGCGTGTTTTATTTACTTTTTTACTCGGAGATTAAATGCTTTTGTCCTTCATGGAGGTCATCATGCATGGTTTAATGTTTCTATCTACTAAAAACCCAGGATATCATATAAGCTAAGATGAATATGATTCCTGAATATTTTGTGCTAGGTTCAAGCCTTGTGCTGGATTTCTGATAACATCTGGCAACCCCGACTCTATCGTCTCAGCAGCCTCACACTGACCTCTCGAGCCTCTGTATGGACAGCGCCAGCGTCTTGTTGAGCTCCTCGATGATGCGGCTGGGGACGCTGCCGTACTGCAGCTGGTGCGGGTGTCCGTGATGCCCCCCCAGGCTGCCGTGGTGCATCATGGAAGTGCACTTCCCAGGGTAGGTGGCGAGAGGGCTCGGGGACGAGACAGGCAGCTCCAGACCTCCAGATGGCACGCAGATCATCACTTTCTTAGGAGGAAGAGGAGGAGAGTGTTTGCCCTGAACACAGGGCAGCTTCAGGGTCTGACATGGCTCTGATCAAGAAGAAAAAGGAGAGGAGGAAGATCAACAGACATCAGGTGATGCATCCGAGTGAATTGACGTGAAGTGCCATATTCAGTCACAAGAAGAAGAAAGAAGAAGAAGGAGAAATGTATGAAGGATGAAGAAAAGGAAGAAGAAAGGCTTGTCCCTAACCACATCCCACACACAAACCCTTCAGGATCAGGGGTTAAAGGAAAGCTGTGGTCATGTGACCCAGCGCTCTTCCTCACCTATGCTGTGGTTGATCTGCCGTGTAAAAGGCTTGGGCGGCAGAGCTGGCGGCTGCTTGTGGAAGAGCGCAGCTTTCGCAGAGTTCTCCTGAACCTCACCTGCAAAAACCACAGATTTCTTAGCAGGCAGAACCAGGGACGACTTCAGTGACTGGTCCTGAGGACAAACACTGCCTTCCATGGAGGCCCGGAATTCCAGAGGAGCTGCAGGAAATGAAGAGATACATCTTGTGTTAAGAAGAAGAAGATGATGTGTCAATACTGCTGAAGTATACAAGACAAAGATTTTCTTACAATATATATTTGTAATTAAACAAGGAGCCATTGTCCTCGGTTCATTATGCTTCACAGAAATCTGGGAACCTTCGGACTCTAGGAACATTTTGTAAAATCAGGACTGAACAATTATTTTTTATTCGTTTAATCTAAACAGTGGATCGAGGCACTGAGAGGATTTGAGCACATTTGGACAGTTTACTTTCTTTCCCCATGCTTTTTTTTTTTTTGCAGCTTTAGCTCCTCCCACTCACCCGCCCCGTGGCCGTCTGTCAGTCCCTGCATTAGCAGCTCAGTCGCTCGGCTGCTCTCTAAAGGGTTGGGCGTCGCACACAAACCATTCTCCAGCCTCACCTCCTGCTTCACTACAGCCATCCTTGAGTCTGCGTATGTGAGAGAGAGAGAGAGACAGAGAGAGAGAGAGAGAGAGAGAGAGAGAGAGAGACAAGGGGGTGTGAGTTAGAGGGGTAAAAAGTGAGAGAGAGCGTGAGCATCACTGAACTGCTCTTTCATAATCACACACTATTTACACACACACACACACACACACACACACACACACACACACACACACACACACACAAACACACACACACAAACACTTCTTAGATGACTAAAAACTAGCAGCCAATCTTATATGCAAATGATTCACAGACGGATGAAAAAATAATAAATAAATAAATAAATAAAGAATCCCTACAATCCGCTAAATCCGATACTACTTTGTGACTCTGAATTGTGAATCTTTGCAAAAAGAAGTATGAATGAGAATTGTCAAAATACAACACCATACACAAGATCTCCAGATCTGCTCGTTGCTATAGAAACAAATAACAGGGACTTGGAAGGTCCGCATGCCAAATAAATAAATAAATAAATAAATAAATAAATAAATAAATTGAAGTCTCATCTGACTCCTAGTAAAATTTTCAAGCCAATAAAACCGAAAGCTCTACTGAGATAAGATTAGTTTATTATCAAGTAAACTACAGGAAAACTTTGTCTCCTCAATAATAATAATTAAATAAATAAAATAAGAACAAATGTGTGCATCCAAGCTAACATACAGAGACAGAACCTTCTGCATTCTATCGAGTAGCTACTGCATTCGATTCACTACCTACCCCATTCGATTCACTACCTACCGCATTTGTCGCAGTATTACTGCACTTGATTCACTACCTACCGCATTCGATTCACTACCTACCGCATTTGTCGCAGTATTACTGCACTTGATTCACTACCTACCGCATTCGATTCACTACCAACCGCATTCAATTCACTACCAACCGCATTTGTCTCAGTATCACTGCTCTTGATTCACTACCTAGCACATTCGATTCACTACCTACCGCATTCGATTCACTACCTACCGCATTCGTCTCAGTATTACTGCATTCGATTCACTACCTACCACATTTGATTCACTACCTTCTGCATTCGATTCAGTACCTAGTGCATTCGCTTGAGCAGTTGCCACATTTGACTCACTGCCTTCTGCGTTTGATTCATCAGTGCTGTTGTATACGAATCTTATGAACGTGCTCACCTTTCTCAAAGATCTCCTTCAGCACTCCCCGTTTGATGAGCTCCTCCCGGCTCTGCCTCGCCGACATCTCCCTCTCCAGAGCTGAGGACAAAAACACTAAGATTTATTTAGATGCTTAAGAAATATTACCCAAATTCCCCACATGGCTCCATACCGGATACATCATATTCATGATTTCAGACACTTTACGTGTTAGTATAAACTTGTGTTATTGTCAGAGCTGCTGTTCAACATCTTCTGACCAATCAGATTAGCCAGTGGATTACAAATAGATTTTTTTTATTAATAATAAGACCTGGGATTGATTTGCAGGCAAATCTCCAAAGAAAGCTGAAAAAAAAAACCTTCCAGTCCAATCCTTTTTTTTTTATTCGACACACAGAACACATTTTGACAGAACAGATAACAAACACGGGAACAGTTTTATTCATTCATTCATTCATTCTCGGGTCACGGGGAGCCTGTGCCTATCTCAGGCGTCATCGGGCATCGAGGCAGGATACACCCTGGACGGAGTGCCAACCCATCACAGGGCACACACACACTCTCATTCACTCACACACTCACACACTACAGACAATTTTCCAGAGATGCCAACCAACCTACCATGCATGTTTTTGGACCGGGGGAGGAAACCGGAGTACCCGGAGGAAACCCCCGAGGCACGGGGAGAACATGCACACACAGAAGGCGGAGGCGGGAATCGTACCCCCAACCCTGGAGGTGTGAGGCAAACGTGCTAACCACTAAGCCACCGTGTCCCCCGGAAGAGTTATCAAAATGAACAAGTGCTTCAGGGCATCTGGATGAAATGTGTGTTTATCCTCCAACAGCCGCAAACAACAACACTTACCATCACGCTATTTCTGTCGTTTTTATGGTCAGTGTGACGTGACAGAGAATTCATTCTCTGCATTTGACCCATCCAAAGTGCACACACACAGCAGTGAACACACACACAGCAGTGAACACACACACAGCAGTGAACACACACACAGCAGTGAACACACACACAGCAGTGAACACACACACAGCAGTGAACACACACACAGCAGTGAACACACACACAGCAGTGAACACACACTCGGAGCAGTGGGCAGCCATTTATGCTGCGGCGCCCGGGGAGCAGTTGGGGGGTTCGTGCCTTGCTCAAGGGCACCTCAGTCATGGCCGGCCCGAGACTCGAACCCACAACCTTAGGAGTCTCGGGCCGGCCATGACTGAGGTGCCCTTGAGCACCTCAGTCATATTTCTCAGTCATATTTCTGTCGTTTTTATGGTCAGTGTGTGGACGCTCACAGCTCTGAGTTTCTGCTGTATGGAGCAGTGGGTTTTTAGGGCTTCAAGCAGAAGCAGTGAGACCCAAATGTTATTGCTTAAATATTTTATTAAATATTCTGCACTAAAACTGATCAAGCAAACCAAACTATAAAGGCCTGTACATCCATTTATCCATCTCTAGATCTCCATCCATCTATTCAATCCCATTTACCAACCCATTACCCATCTATCTATATCAATCCATCTCCATACATGTACATTCATGCCATTTATCCAGAGACTTACATTATATACAACTGAGCAATTGAGGATTAAGGGCCTTGCTCAGGGGCCCAGAAGTGGCAGCTTAGTGGACATGGGAATTGAACTCACAACCTTCAGATTGGTTTTGCAACACCTTAACCACTAGGCTACCACATCCATCCATCTATATATCTGTCCATTTCTCTATCCATCTATAGCCATCCATATCTTCCCATCTATTAATCCAGTTCTATAAGTACATCTATCCATCCCCATCTATCCACCCATGTCTATCTTTATCTATTCATCCGTCTATAAATCGATCTTTCTATCCATCTCTATATACTTCTAGCCTATTTTGCACTAAAACTGATCATGCAGACCAAACTATAAAGGCCTGTACATTCATTTATCCATCTCTAGATCTCGATCCATCTATTCAATCCCATTTACCAACCCATTACCCCATCTATCTATACCAATCCATCTCCATACATGTACATTCATGCCATTTATCCAGAGACTAACATTTTCTCATTATATATATATATATATATAAAAACATCACCAGAGGCCTGACATCCCCTTTGTCCATTAAAAACAGGGATGCACAGTGATTAAGGCTTAATAAATGGCACTGCTAACAGACATCGCCGGCATGCACATTATCTGTCGATCTAGTCATTTAATAAGCTTCAACGATGTTGGATGGATAAAAAAATATCAACATCACAACCTGAAGCAAATAAACTGCAGCTATTGCAGCTACTTAAATAAACAACCGATCCCTGAAACACCCATGAAACATTACATACAGTACGAAAACCCATTACTGTATGACGGGGAACGCTTTAAGAACTCACACACGCCGGATAAATGAATTCTGCTTTCAATTCAATGGACAAAAGATACAAAGAGAAAAAGATCAGCAGGTGTAGCAACGTGCAAAGTCGTTCGGTAATGCCAAAGAGTACCGCAGCCAAGTCTCAGTGCCACGGCTGTGCTATTTTAAGACCGTGACAGCTGAGGGACTTTATCTCCGTACACCCCTCCGCACCACCGCACCCTCTGAAACAAGGCACTTTTTGTCACATTAGTAATTCCATAAATCTGCTCATGCAAATAAGGAACAAATTAAGAAAAGTGAAACGAGAAGAATTCAGATTGCTGTGCAAGAATCTCCCCTGCAGGCTGGAGAAATAATCTCAACTACACCACAGGAAAATGGAGGAATGTGGAGGAACATGTACATCCATGCCCGAGACTATATCATAGGAGTATGCATTAATGGAAAATACACAAACATATGGAAGGTTAGCAAACTCACCTACGTAGATGAGTGAGAAACAGGGTGGGACAAAATGTCTTGCACCATCACTTGGTACTGCTCCCACCAGCACATACAACAGTCTCTGTCCTGTGTGGTGCTGGGCTCAACTCCTAGACCATACTGCGGCTAACAAACCTTGCCATACTGCATATTTGGACATGTTATAGCAGAGTCTACCAACTATTAGTTCGCTACTACTATTGAATAGACAAACTAAAATGGTAGAACTGGCACTCAATGGTGAGACCAAATGTCATTGGACTAACTGGTGAAAACATTTTGGACAAATGGTAGGACTAATAGGAGGGTCTAAATAGCTGGTGAGACAAAAGTGGGACCAAATCATGAAATCATGAGACACTGGGACAATGGAAAGATTTCAGACTAAAAGGTGAGACTAAATAACAGATGGATTACAATTGCGGGATTAATTGGTGGGCATAAATAACTGGACTATGTGGGAATGGTGGGACAAATGGTCAAAGATTGACTATGCGGTGGAACTGCTAAGGGTTCGCCGTCACTGCAGGAATAAACGCTAAAAAGGTGGACTAATGTTAAACACTCGGGCTAAACTATAAAGGTTGGACTAAATTATGGAACTTATTGGAATGAACAGAGCAACTATACAAAATACATTGTAGATATATGGGTTAAATATGTGTTGCGCTTATAAATTACTCGAGTCTGTGCTGTGCTACATCTTCATCATCACGTATCAAGCGGGACAATTTCATTATCCTAGAGCAGCGGTGTCCGATTTTATCCACAAAGGGCCGGTGTGGGTGCAGGTTTTCATCCCAACCAAGCAGAAGCCACACCAGAGTCTACTAAAAGCCAAGAACGACTGATTAAACAGGTGGAATCAGGCGTCTCCTGCTTGATTGGACCGAAAACCTGCACCCACACCGGCCCTTTGTGGATAAGATCGGACACCGCTGTCCTAGAATCTTAGTTTCCATCCTGATCTGTTATTATCTCATCTGTTATTATTCCTGTAATGTTTTGGAGCCATCACATCTATCCAGTCCATTTCCTAAGCTATTTTTACTTTACTGCAGGACTACACAAGTAGAAGTAGCTGCTAAACTCCTGTAAGGTGAATCTTATTTTCACTTGTGCTTTAGGATGATTTAGCTCCTCAGAAAGCTGCAGAGAATCTGAGCATTCGTCTGTCAGCTAATTCAGTCCATCTGTAAGAACTGGGTTGTTTTCACCATTATCCACACCTTCATGGTCATTTGGAGAAACAATCCAATAAAAATTCAACAATAAAAGGAACAAGATTTTGGGCTCGGTATCTTGTAAACAAGGTAAAAGTCCAAAAAATAAGCTAAGCTATCTTGAATAGACCCCATTCGAATTCGGACAGAAAGAACGAGGCTACAGAAAAGTGTGCCAAGAATACACTGTCCTCTGGGTCACGATACCTTCACTACAGCTCCTCCAGTTCTCCCAGATGGTGCAAGTGTGTTGGTTTGCACAGCATACGTACATATAAATTAATCTGGATTCCATTTCATGTGAATTCATTTAAATTATGACTATTAATGAGTTCTCACAGTTTCAAATGCCCGTCATGACCAGGATGCCAGATGTAGATAATCAGGCAGGTGAGTCCAAAAATCAAATGTCACTGACTGTTAATCAGTGAATCAGACTCCGTGATTCAGAACGTTCTGCATGTTACATGCTAAATCATCTACCAGCCGTTCTCAAACACAGTCGCTCTCGCAGGTCGGTAATTTAAAGATTAATTAGCAAGAGGTTTATGGTGCAAGTTGACCAGCAAAACTCCCTGTATGGTACATTATGGGATGTTACAGTACGCAAGACCTCAGGCTGCACATAAGACAGGATGTCTTGCTTTTTTTTTTTTTTGGGGGGGGGGGGTGGGGGGGGTTAGCGTGTGCTCTTGAAGCTCCTCCGAGATGAAACTGGGCCCTTTAATAATCAAAAGCTCAGGCAGAAATGTTGTAATCCAGAACTTTCTGGAACATTTGATAAAGGATGATTGATACATTTCCTGATTCAATAGAACTGAATAAAATAATCTGAAACAGGAAATAAACATTATGTATTGTACTGGTGGAAAGAAAAGGTTGTACTAAAATGCCACCAGTGGAACCAAATTTTATAATATTTGGATTGAATGGAAAAGTTGAACAAAACAGAGGGCCAAATATTATTGGCTGGACCAAAGGAAAAAATAAGTGTGAGTAAATGGTTGGAAATAAATAGTACTCCAAATACTCCAAATGATATTACATGGAGTAAATGGTGGGATTAGAAGAAATGAATGGCCAAATTTAAACAGTGAAACTAATAGTCCGTGTCAGGGGATTGGGTCGCCGAGGCCCCCGACATTGCACCGGTATTCCCCGGAAGAGCTGGGGGAAGTGCCTGGGGATAGGCGTCCCTGCTTAGACTGCTGCCCCCGTGACCCGGTTCTGTATAAGCGGTAGAAAATGGATGGATAGATGGATGGAAACGATAATGGTGAACTCGATGATTACAGTTGAAGTAAATACTTCGTTGGGAAGTAACGGTAACCAAGTGGTTGGTACTGTACATCTTAAGACTAAACTGCATTCAGTTGGTATATCTTATAATTGTAAGACTAAATGGTAAAAAGACCAATTGTTTCAGTTTTAAAGTGAGAAAGCACATTTCTAAAACTGTAATCATCTGTGTACAATGATACTATAACTGCGATTAGAAATGTACAAATCATTCCAAGATATAAAACGTGGCCAGTCTCAGGATCTGTCAAACAAACACATGCTTTAAAAGAAAATAATACTACACGAGATATCAACATGATTCTGCAGATGAAAGATGTCATGCACACATACATTTACTTTCCCAAGTGACTGGAGCTTGAAAGTAAACCAACAGCTCATGTCTAGCATTTAATAAACGTTGAAGTGAAAAGAAATGGCAGTGATTCATCTCGGTTCATTTCTTTCGAATCACATTTTCTACAGATGACTCTCAGAGACGTTAGGTCAGATCCACCAACAGATATCTAAGAGAAACTCATAGAATACAGAGACTCGTTGGTGCAAAGGAAAAAAAAATATTTATATATATATAAAGTGAGTCAGAGAGCCAGTCATCAGAGCAAATGTCTAACACAAAAGAACACAACAATGCAGATCATACAAAGCTATTCAGTGTGAAAGCATCATTGTTTTTTACACAAAGACGGCAGATTTTATTCTTATATATTAAGAGTTTTGATAATGACCTCATTAGGAAGTGGAATACAATAATACACACTTAAAATATTTAGCCGAATTTTGCTGTACAATAATTTGTACAGCGAAACCTACCGAGCTTATCAACGCCTTTCCGACGATGTTAAAAACTAAATAAATAGAAAAAAAATTAAATGAATTATTTGTATTAAAATCCCAATCGATATTGTACACATAAATCTGTAAAAGATTTATCGCACTTTACGCGTGATGATTACTTACTGGATTGCAAATGATTATTTTTTTCTCTCTTATATGTATAGATTTTTTCTTTGCTCCTCATTTGCATGGTTGTGACCCATATTAGAGAAGAGCTCCACTTCTAGAAGGTCACACTGCTGATGAATTCAAGCTTCGATGGCACTTTGTTTTCCACATAAAAAATGGATTAGAAATTTGGTGTTTATTAATTTAATGTAGAAATCTGATAAATATTTGATATTTAAAACCGAGCTCAATGACTTGCGTACAAAAATATGGAGTACTGAAGCATGCAGGGAGCACTTCAGATAAGCGAGCACTGAGCCATGTACATCCAGACCCATTACACTCTGGTTGAGATCGAATCCACAATTTAGACCGATGGTGTAAAATATTAAACATTAAAACTGAGCATGCTTAAGCTACCCGTGACTTAAAATCCACTTGCTTTCAAGACCAAATCTATAAAGAATTTCTTCATTCCCCATTACCTCGGTTAGTGACTATAAATGTTTTACACAGATGTTCGCCGTGCTAATCTTTTCTCGTAATCAAAGAAACGATTAGCAAGAAAAACAGACTTGTACAACGCTAAAAACATGAAACATCATCATAATGAGCTAGAAAAAATGCGAAGAGGTGTTTGAGATTTGTCTATAAAATGAGTGACAAGAGAACAATTCAATTACTGGGTGCATTTTTCAGCCATGTGATAGACTTGTTCTGAGAAAATGCCTTAAATCATCATTTATTATGTTTTTTATGTTATGTTTTTTTACATTATATCTTTGGGGGGGGGGAGAAAGAAAGAAAGAAAGAAAGAAAGAAAGAAAGAAAGAAAGAAAGAAAGAAAGAAAGAAAGAAAGAAAGAAAGAAAGAAAGAAAGAAAGAAAGAAAGAAAGAAAGAAAGAAAGAAAGGATAGAAAAAGAAAGAAAGAAAGAAAGAAAGAAAGAAAGAAAGAAAGAAAGAAAGAGAGAGAGAGAAAATAGAAAAAGAAAGAAAGAAAGAAAGAAAGAAAGAAAGAGAGATAGAAAAAGAAAGAAAGAAAGAAAAAGAAAGAGAGAAAGAAAGAATAAGAAAGAGAGAAAGAAAGAAAAAGAAAGAGAGAAAGAAAGAAAAAGAAAGAGAGAAAGAAAAATTTCACTGTTAAATGTTAAGCTGTTTTACAGTAGGACGCCATCTGTCATTCACTCGCTTCCAATATGTAGGCTATAGTATCACAGCCAAAAGAAAAAAAAATGAAAGGAGAGAGAAAGAGAGAGAAATTAATACTGGCAATCAGTCTGGAAGGACCATTACGCTTATGGCCTGAAATATTCCACGTTAACATAAGCAAAATAAATCACTAAATATTTTTAAAAAGCTTACAGGGGGCCGAACATCTACGTTGTTTGTACAGATTCCTTATCTGTAGTGATTACAAAAAATGCTCAATTTTAAGCTTTTTTTTTCCCCAAGCTAAACTGAAAATGCAGGTCAAATCAATTTAGATGACAATCTAAAGTGTCAACAAAAGACAATCTAGAAGACAAAGAAAACCTAACATGACATTTAAGTAAAAGAAAAACAAGCTTTATAAAATAAAACTGTTAGTACAGGTTTTTCATAGATGGTATCTAAAGCTCATTGAGTCACATCCTTGTCTCGAGCATGCCATTTTTCCAAGACAGTGAACAAAATGTTTTATTAAGGCCAGTACTTATTGAACCTCGTCATGAGACAACAATCTGGGAAATGACTGAGATCAGCCGAAGGACTAGAGCCGAAGCGTTTATCACTACTGTGACTCTTCTGACCCACAACCCTTTATTTTCATAGAACCTGGTCTTTATCCTTCAAAAAAAAAAAAAACATACCAAACCATAACATTATCCCAATCTCCCATCTACTGTCCAATAACAGCAGTACACAACCAAGAAAGTGAGTATTATTGCTTTGTCGGTGTTAGATAATAAAAGATTTCAACATTTCGACTCTAACTACCCTCGATTAAAAAGATCTGGCTGGAAAATGGTACATTTGCTCTTTTTAAGGTAGTGTTAAAGCAAGATGATGAACTTGGCTCCACCGAGTAGATGGAGGTCTTGTGTAAGTTGACCCTGTTTGCCTCACAATTTTGCTAACATGGTTGGCAAAGGTGTGATGACTTGCAAAAAAAAAAAAAAAAAAAAGTTCTGGTCATCAAATGTACTCCTAGCTTACCTTCTTTCTCGGCTAGTAGCATCTCAAGAAACTCGAGACCGGTGAAGGAAAACAAGGCTTAAGCAAAAGTGAAAAATAACCAACCATCTTCCTGGTGGAAGAATCAGAGGCATCGTCGCCACACAGATATTTGGGGAAGATGCCCTGGACCAACTGGCCAACTGCAAAAGCCATCAAGACCACTGCAAAATGCTAAGCTGGCTAACCAGCACAGGACACTACTGTACATCTGCAAAAGTAGTGAACCTTCGTAAAAATGCTAGTCACATTGAAAGGCTAAGATGTTTCTAGCACTGTGAGACCAGGCTGGTTTACTGACTGATTGAACATTTAATTGACTCAGTAGCTGATTGACAGTCTGTCACCGCTCCAGTGGCGTCTGCTGCCAGTCACAGCAACACCGGTTGGTGTTTTTTTTTTTTTTTTTTTTACTGATGAGTCAGTTTGAGATTCACACTTTCTTCTCAGCACTGCACCAAGAGTCAATTCACAGCCTTCAGAGAATTCACAACAAAAACCCAACACCAGCCCACAAAACCCAAATCCTTCCTTTGCAAAATCAAGCACACATTTTCCACAGCTGTGTATGAGAAAAGCAGGACATGCTGTCAGACGTTACCTCAAACGTTTAAAAAAAAAAAAAAAAAAAGATGGAATGGAAGAATACTTAATTTCGGATATTTTTGGGCTGATTATTTCGGTCTGTGGTTTCATGGATGTGCAAATTAAAGAATTTTTTTATTCATCCAATGCTTTTGGTAAAGGATTTCAAGCTTCCATAGGAAGGTATATATATATATATATATATATATATATATATATATATATATATATATATATATATATATATATATATATATATATATATATATACGGAAACCCTTTTTGTCAAGGTTTTAGCAAGACAAATCAAAGAACCCTTTAGACAAAAGTGTATTATTTTGGTCAAGTTTTCAACCCTGGGCTTGTACAGCGGGGTTTTTTTTTTACGTTGCATCTGTAATGACCAGTTTCTTAGATTATTTGTTGTCTGGTATTATGTAGCTTGGGTTAGCTCCTGTCCACTGTCAAAAACCATTGAGAAATCTAAACACAATCCTGAAAATATTTCCAGATCTGTATCATTTATCATTTTACTGTAGATCCATGGTGCTAAGTCTACTAGTAAACTCCAGGCTTTGTATCCTACAATCTGGCAACCTCAATCACTTCTTCTACAGTACAAACACCTTGTTGTGTCTCGGTAAATCAGGGTGTAGTTTTACAGGGGTGGTCTTGTAAGTTAAATAATTAACTGAAGGGATTTATGATTTAATATTGGTTCCCCAGCCCATACTGTTTTTGTTTTTTTCTCTCTCTATCAAACAGGTCCACAAAGTGATTCTTCTCCCAACAACTTGTTCTGTCTCGATGGATAAGGCACGGTTTTCATCTCGTAAATAATATCTTTCCTGATTGAATCGATGAATGAATAATGCCCCCCCAAACACCTCTGGAACAAACAAGCTGACTCGACGCTTCTTCTCCCATCACCTTGCTGTGTTTCAGTATATCAGGTGTTTGGGGTGCTTGTAATGTTAGTGATTAATTGACAAGATCTATGATTGAATATTTTCCACAAACAACCACTGGTTCTCTGGATCAAACAAGCGCAACACCTTGCTGCATCTCATTGGATGAGGGGTGGTCTTGTAATTGAAGTGATAACTGATGGGATCCATGACTGAATATCGGTTCCCCCACACAACCCACCCCCAACCACCCCCTGCCGCATCACACCCACCAGTTCTCTGTATCAAACATGCTCAAAGAGCGCTTCGACTCCCAACACCTCGCCTCGTCTCGATCGATCAGGCGTCACACAAGAGAACAGACCTTATGCTTTCCTCTCCTACCTGGCCCTGATGGTTCTGGTTCGCTGCAGCACATACATCAAAGCGTGTGTAAAAATAGCCGACTGGGAGAAAACACTAACACACTGCCTAAATCGATTCTCCGCTACTGCTGCCGCTGCCTCTGTTGCCTCAACCAGCCTGCAGCAGAGCTGACAGCATAACCCACATGCTTCCTGCTGTCTCTAGCTCAGGAAATGGAGTAGGACAAATGCTCTGGTGTTACGCGTTCCCTTTCTGTAAGATCACTGCGGATTTTTATGGAAATCACATCGAGATACTTTCGTCTTAATGGAAAAAGGATCCTGCGATGCGCTTCAAAAGTGCAGATTGGGATGCAGCAAGAGAAGATAAACTAACAAAAGCCTATATTCAAAAATTAATATAAAAAATAAAAATCGAGGAATAAATTAAAACAGAAGGAAAATGAACCCCACAGGGATGGGGTGGTGGTGGGGGTGGGGGATGTGTAGTTCTTGCCCACAGGATGCTAAATGCAGTTCTCAATTCTCTGCACTATTGATTCAGCTGCGCATGCTATTTATATACAGCATAGATGCTATTCGAGGTTACCAGTGTGAGAATTTAATAGTGGGATTAATGACCCCCCCGTGGTTGGGAAGATGGTGAGACCGAAGTCTAAAAAGTCTAAAAAAAAAAAAAAATCCCTTATGAAAGTTTTACTGTGCAATGGTGCAGTTCTATGAATAGATACCAAGCAAAAGAGAAGCAACACTAAAGGTACAAGTCTATAGACTTTACACAATTGTCTATGAGGTACATTTATCAGATCTGGGTTATCAAAGCAAACAGGAAATCAGACAATACGGATATCGGGACATTCATGTTGGGAAGAGTAACCGTGCGTCGTTACAGCCGTTGATTATTTTCCTGTAACAGCACACACCCGAGTGTTTTCTTTCATGCAGCTGGAATTTAAACTAGATTTGTCAAGTTCGTCACGACAGACTTTGAAGTTGGCTTTGACGATGCAAATATTCGCAAAGGCTGGTGCTTTTTTGGAGGCGAGTGGACATAAGGGTCAGTGTTAGTTTTGGAGACAAGTGGACAGAAAGATAGGGTGCCAAAACATTGAGGCAAGTGGAGACGAGCATGTGACGTCATCCGAATACTCCTGAGGGAGTTCCCCTCATTGTTCTGAGTGTTTTGATGTGTCACATGTCCATGTTATAAAAAGTTTTTGATTTTGCATATTTTGGGGGCGGGGCTGCGGCACAACCGGAAGGCCATTCGGTACACCAATTTAAACCTTTGTTCAGAGTATCACCCTAAAGGATCTGGCCGAGTTTGGTGTAGATAAAGTTTATCCAAAACCTCCAAAGTTTATAATGGGAGTCTATGGGGAAAAAGGTCACTTTGAGACCCAGTACCGGAAGTACTTGTACTCAGATCGCTTATAAAAGTAATAGCAACACACTTCAGACCAGGTTATACAACATATCCGAATTTGGTGCATGTGGCCCGAAAGCTCTAGGCCGCATTAAATTTTATAAATTTTTGTCTAAGCTTAAATAGGAAAACAGAATGTTGGCTTCTACAGTACAAAGCCAACATAATAAAGTGTCCGTCCTCCTGTAAAAGATAATTAAACAAAGAGCGTCCACTCGTAGCAATGCCAGCAAAAGGCTAAATGAGTCATGTAGAAGCACAGCACCGGCATCTAATCACGCCGATCAATTATACTGTACAGTGTACACGCAAACGCACTTGATGTTAATCAACACTACTGCAGCATCTTCCCTTCATTTCAAAAGAGCCTCAAACACAACTCATGATCACGAACATGAGCAAAGAACGTATTCGAGATCAATCAAGTGTGTATCTGTATCTGGAGCGCAGTAAAACACACTCCCACCTGCTGAGGTCTGCTTGAACTTCTCGCTCTTCTTCTTCCTCCACTTCCAGGGTTTGAAAAGTCGGCCGAGCGTGGCGAACTTGCTCCTGCGGCGAATCGGCGGCGTGTGCGTGCCGGAGACGAGCGACTCGGAACGCATGGCAGCCAAACGCTCCACCTCCTCCGCTGGAGAAGAAAAATAAAACAGAAAATAAGGAATGTTATGATTTTGCTCTTGAACTAATTCTTAGTGATGCGGAATTTCTAATTTGGGTGAAACCTATAAGCACAAGTGCGATCTTGGGGTGTTGTTGATCAACCTGAGCTCAGCTTTAGAGGTTTTTTTAAGAGATCATCATTTTATCTCCAGTTTATATGCATTGACACAGGTATCTATGCAATACAATGACACTGTGTGTACTTATTTACAGCTGCATATATCCTGGCTCTGACACTTCCTCATCCTCAGTTACATCACTCCAGTACTTTAATGTCGCATCCCATAGGATCTCGGTCCTGCTGCACATCGCAGAAAAGAGCAGAATCCCAGGTTACATAGTTTGAGATTTCACACTGCTCGTACTTTACCCAGGATTAACAATGAATCCTATCTCTTCATAATCTGACGTTTCACACTGTACGTTCCTAAACCCAGGTTCTCCTAATCTGCACATTTGCTCCTTAAACAACCCTGATTGGATAAATCCAGCACGTGACCGCTTTACATACAGTCTCATCTCATCTCAGTGAGAAAAAAAGTTCAGGACAGTCGTTATGCACCTGAGCAGGTTTTATTATCTTTCACAGCGTTCTCCTGCATTTGGCTCTTTTTAAGTTTGTCATTTAGTCGACCAGCCGATCGTTTGTTGATATCCGACTTCACTGTGATGCACTTCCAGCACGTTCAGTGTTTATCCGCCTGACTCCATCTACAGAGCTGTTTTTACGTGTCGCTACGTCCTGGTTTTCACCCGACATGACGTTTTCACCGATTTCGTGTTTGTTGCTAAGCAACTAGACGCAACATGTGGAGTGAACGCTGTAAACACTGTCGAGCTGATCCTGCTTCAGACTAGAGTTTTATAATCAAGGGGTAAAAAGCTGTGCTTCATAACTTGTTCGTAAAGCGGGGTTTAGAATGACCGTGTGAAATTCCCTCAATAAAAAAAAAGAACCCTCTACTTCCTATTCACATCTGTGTTTAAAGCCGTTTAAAACATGATCTGTTCATTCACATCGATGCATCATATTCGGCCCCATAGCTGATTCGTACAGAACGAAGCAGCTTGAGTTCTCTCTCAAAACACAAAAGACTGATTATCTTCGTCTGTTCTGTTCTGCCAGCAATTTACAGCTTCCTGTTCAAAACAGAATTGTTTCTAAGGCTATAAACAGAATAGTAGCTTCAGTCTAACTGAATAAGCTCCATAATGATATCGAAGATCATCCAAACACAGGATTACTTTCTACTTTCCTTCAGGAAAAAAAAGAAAGAAAAACATACTGTACAGAAAGCACAAAGTACATTACATTTTTTTTTTTTTTTTTTTAGATTTGCTCTCTCTTTTGGCATTTTTTTTTTTCATTTTTTGCATTAGGTAATAAATTCTATCTATTGTTTTAAATATTAAACATTTACAATTTCCTGCTTTACTAATTCTTTATTGCCCCAAGTTTTCATTTGTAAAATGAAATTTTCTGCAATTTGTCAAAATGACTCAAATCAGGAGGACAAGGATTAATCGATTGTTTTCTCACGTGTTTCCAAAGGACACAAATGCAGTATTAAGGGACTGATACTTTGTTTCCAAAAAAGAAAAAGTCAAAATGAAAAACTACTAGTTTAACTTGTCTTTCTTGAAATCTACTACAAACACTGACCATCCAGACACATTTAAATCCCAATTGTCCCATCAGAACATGTACAGGTGACAACTGGTGGTTTTTTGTTGTTGTTGTTTGGTGGTCTTGTTTTTTTCACAGGAAAAAAGAAAAGAAAAAATAATAATAATAATTCATCCTGTAGAAAGTAAGAATTATTCCCACTTTTCCAGGTACATTCTTTTCCAATCAGGATCCATTTTCTCCTAAAAAAAAACAAAAAAAACCCACCACATTGATTGCAAAAGTGGCTTTCATCGTGATACCTCTATTTACCTTGTATACGCTGGAATAAAATACCGGTTCAGCACCAACAAAATCTTTTGGCTGTAGTCAACAAAGTAGTGTTTTTTTTTTTTTAATAATTAAATAAATGTTCTATCACACATACTTAAAACAAAGATAAACTCCCTGATCATAGCTCAGTTTTTTTTTACCTTGCTGTTGCTTATTGGATGGATAAATAAATCAACAAATCAATAGAAGACATTTATCAGAAAGAGTAAAGAAGACAAGAAGAGTAAACCAGGCAGAATTGCAGAAGCAACTAAAAGTAGGCCAAACCACAATCCTGACACAAATCTGGAAATACTTCCAGATGCTCAATGCTCAAACTTCTCTTAAAGAATAAAGAAATAAAAATACCAGTCTCTCAGTCAGGCATTGTACCTTCACACAGCTTGAAATCATGATTAAAATGGAATTGGAATAAAAATCCTAGATTAGAAATAAAAAATAAAGGAACAAAACGGTGGAAAATTCTGTAAAAACCAGAAGATTCATCGAAACCAAATGGTGTTACACTTTACACTGCATAACTGTCTGGATCTGATCACTGCTCAGAACAATAAACCGACCTCTGACTGACACACACACACACACACACACACACACACACACACACACACACACACACACACACACACACACAAGGACATTTGAATGATTTTTGGCATTTCTGGCAAAGAAAGCGCTCATTAAAATAAATAAACAAACGTTTTTTTAAAAGCATTTATTTATTTATTGTTGCTCGAGTATAAAACGCACGATTTTTTTTCTACGCGTAATTGCACATATCTGCATGCAGATTAAGAGTATGTATGTAAGATGAAGGATAAGGATTGTATTGGGAATGCTGCTGATGATGATGATTGTGATGATGATGATGATGGTGGTGGTGGTGAAGGGGAATGATGATGTTTTGCGCCGCAGCATGGAGCGACTCACCGTCTTGCGCTTCGGAGGCGCGGCTGCAGTTGCCACAAATGTGCTTGATTTCTTTACCGATGTGGCAGTGAATGATAAAGGGCACGGTGCCGTGCTGGTGCTGCTGTTTCCGGGGATCTGCGGTCCCTTTTTTACCGTTCAGATTCATCATCCTAACCAGGCAGAAGCCTTTCTGTTTGGCCTTGTACGCAGAGACCGGAGGCGGAGCGGGCGCGGTGCTGCTGGTGATGGTGATGGTACCGGTGCTGCTGGTGCTGTATCCGCCGTTAAAGCGGCTCCCAGGGGCGCAGGCCGCCATACCAGAGCTCGCTGACTTCAGCATGGAGGACAAACCGATTGATAGCGCGTCTTTACGCAGAAATATGGCTTCTTAAAAAAAAAAAATCCAATGATTTCCACCACGAATCCTACACTACCTTCCGACGTCCCTACCGCTTACCAAAACGCACCTGAGATCTCATGTCGGATTTTCTACTACAGGTGAGCGATAGAGAAATAAAACGCTGCCTGTGATCCGATGTTTCAACGCAACACTAAAACCGCAGCAGCTCCGCTCCCTTTCCTAATAACCACGAGTGAATCGCTAAAGAATCGGTTCAATCTGAACGACTCTTTTGTGGTACTCGATGAGTCGATTCGTACACACGGATGAATCCTAGGCCTCATTCTTTCAGTGTCGCATATTATAACATAATTTCCCTAACACAAAACTCTCACGACCATCACATGTGTGCAATATAAGATTAAAAAAATAATAATAATGATGGTGATGTAGAAAAAGTGTGAACATAACACGTACCAATGGAAACATATGCATGCAGATTCTACAAAGAAAAAAAAAATATTTTAAGGCTTTTTTTTTTACCTAAAAAAATGTTTTCTTTTGTTTAGTACTTACTATAACATATTAAATGAAATTGTGGTTTCTCAGGCTAATTTTGATGCCTGCTAATTTCAAACCACTAAGCTAATACAGCTAGATAAACAATAGCTGACAGCTAATACAGCTATATAAACAATAGCCGACAGGGTTAAATAGTGTTACAACCGTATCCTTACATACAACTAATATAACTAATATAACTTTATTCATTTTACTTAGATTTACAAAGACTAACAAATGTTCTAACAGTAGCATCTGATGAGGTCACAGGAAAGGGCAAGTCAGTCAGATCAGTCGCAAAGGAATATGGGATCTACCGCGTAACACTGAGCAGATACTGCAAATCATTGCAGAAGCTGAAAGACCAGGGATCCAGTGATCTTCCCAGTGTAGGTTACAGGAGCAACAAGAAAGTTTGGAGAAAAAGTTGGCTGATTATTTGACTCAGACAGCAGACCCGTATTATAGACTGACTCCACGTGAGGTAAGAATATGACAGGGTAGACACTGGAAACCAGAGACGAATTGAACACTAGCAGAGGTGTCAGTCAAAAAAAAAAACAACTTTTTTTGCTTTTGTACTTTAATTTTCTACTGTATGCCACTTTCTTATAGGTCAGAAAGTTTGCATTTCAGCTGGCAGTAACATATAACGTCAAACACCCACAGACATGGGATGGGAATCAGATGGCAGGGACTGACTGGTTCCCTTTCCACTGTGACTCTGATTAAGAATAGACACTCAGTGGCATCGTTTTTGATGTAGAGCGTCTGTTAAGCATACTGTACGTACCGTTAAGGAAGTTTGTTCTAGTAGACAGATTTTCACACACAGAGCCACATACAAGAACACACACACCAACATTTACATTCTCCATCTTTCGCACACACTCACACACACACACACACACACTGTTGAGTCAAACAGAAAGAGGATTTGAGTTATGGTCGGTCAAAATGAGACAGACATTGTTCTTTGATTTCAATAAACCTCAAGAAAGACTTTTAGAAGAATTGGTGCCATTTGTAGTCAACAAATGTGGGTACTTTGTATAAAAGTACTCAGAAGTTACAGGTGTTGAAGCAAAATGTGTTACAACCATACCCGGTCTCCCCTACATAAAAGCTAAGAAGAGATAAGATAAATATGAGATTTTATTCAGGTTAATAGTTCTCACTGATCAATGATTACATTTGGTAATTGGTGATTAGTCACTGGAAACAATGGTGATCATGGTTCGGTCATTAGCAATAATAGTAATAAGTCCTTGGGGACATTGGGGACAAGTGGTGGGTTTTTGGGAAGACTAGTGATCAGTGATTGGTCATTGGGAGCAGTAGTAAAAAGTGATTGGTGGTTGCAAACATCAGTGTAACTCAGTCAGGTTTTACACACTGGCGGGGGGTCAAGTGAACCCATTCTCTCGTCTCATATAACCTGCGGTTACTGCATGATGTGAGCCGTAGAGCCGTACTGAGTGCAAAACTCAACACACATAGCAACAACGTCACTATGCTAGTACCAGATTGTGAACTACTTTAAAATGGATCATTAAATTCAAGCGTGTTATACTCAGAGCACCACTAGTTAAATAAAACCAAATCCTAATGTGAAACTTCTCTTATTCTGAAGGTGGCTATTTTGAGACACTGGTAATGTTGCTATACTAATACATTGTCCAAAACAGGCATGCATTCTTGATTGACAAGCTGCCAGATCATACGATTGTTCTCGTGTATTCGACACGAAGATGTTCACATGTGCTCAATCACCGGCGAGATTTAAAAATAACTATTTCATTGTCTTTGTATGAAACTAGAGACATCTTAAAGAGGCACACCGTGTGCCACATTGTAGGAGAAATAAATAAATATGTATTAGGAATGTCTGGTGTTGGCTGTATTCTACCCTATGTGCTTTGGCTTGAGTGTTTGGAGTTTTGATACCAATTTCCAAAATTCTGCATTTTTCTCTGGTATATTGTTCATAAGGTGACTGAGTGGACTTTACTTTCAGACTCGATACACTATCAAATAATATGCTTACGATGATAAGATGAAGCACCGAGGTTCTGATTCTGAGGTAAATCTGCTGCCTTGGTTGAAACAATATCTTTCTTCCTGAGATCAATTTAAATCATTTTGAGTTTTAATCGGGTCCAAAAGGTCCATCTGCTTCTGTAGACCCTGTACGATGAGGGACAGCAGCAGGAGGTCATACTCTGCAAAGAGTAGGAAGCTTACATGTCCTGTCTTGTGGGTTGAATATGAGAAGGTACAAACTGTTCTTAGATCGTTTAGTCCATGAGCTCATTTACGTAAACAGTGCCTCAGTGGCTCGGGATGTATCCCGTTAATGAGCGAACGACTCTGTATGTTTATTTCCGATTTTTTTACCACACATTTGTATCTGGAAAACAGTTCTTTATTGGCAAATTAAAATATACTCCATAATGCAAAAAAAAAGGACATGCTTATTATTTTGTGTACGGTGTACATCTTCTTCAGTTACATGGTGAATTGGAAGATCTTATGATATTGTATTCGGTTAGCAAGGACACTCATCTAGTATAATACAGTATATAATAGTCTAAACTATTAAACACATAAACACCTCTCACATACTCACACACAGATTTGTGTGATGAGACATAATGCCTAGCAATTCTTAAAAATTCCTGATTAGCAAGATTATTATGTGATCGGCTACGGTAAAGGTGATGTCATGTCACAATGACACTACAGTCAATGAAGGAATGGTCTCTATTACTCACACCTGTCCTTTGTCTCTGATCTTGTATACACAGCTCTTTTACAAAATCTGTTATTTGGTTTCATGTGTCTTCAACTCACTGTAGCTCTTTTATCAGTCCTGGTTATGGTAATGAGACTTGTGCCTTGCTGTGATATAGAGGAACTGAACTGAATTGTAATCCAGCTGCAGCCGGAATATTTACAGGGCGTGAAGCTTTGATGGTGCATCCCATAATCCCAGGCTCATTAGCCTTGCTTCACAGATATTAGAAAAGCTTGAAGAGATCCCGAGCTGTGAGAGAACTTCCCACTGAGAGTAACCAACTAGCGTTTGACATTTATGGGAAACGGCTCTAGCCCTCCCCTTTGAAAAGAGCATTGCTCATGGTTTTGTCGTTATGTTCCAGGATAAACAAGCTGACCGTTAAACCGTATCGCTCAACTTGCCGACCAAGCTAGCATCTAAAATGTCGAATAAAACATTTGGCACATGTAACTGCAGTTGCACAAGATCGTGGTCATGAGATGTATCAGGGGTGAAGGAACAGGCAGATATGGTTATCATGGGGATAACAAACAGGTCAAATAAATATCTGTCAAACACTTAGACAAATACGAGCTATAAATTCCAGACACCGTCAGATAAACTCGAACACAACATGATGACAATGCACTGACAAGACTGGATGCAAGACTATGTAGAACCCAAACTGAGGCACACTACAAAATCTCTGCTATAATATTATTTTGTTGTTCTGAGCATTGTCACTGATTTGTTATCACTTGGCCTGTTTTGCAGTAGCACATGACTGATCTATCCTGAACTTTTTATTTTATGATTTCTTTGGACCTCTGATTATTTATTTGACTTTATTTGTTTAGATTTAGACTAGATTTGGATACACTCATGATAACCCTGTACCTTCACCTCTGCTACAATTCATGACCATGTTTCCTGGACTTAATATAACAAAGAACACATTGATTTTACACATTTGTGATGTTCCTCTCACAAGAAGAGCATATTATTATTTGTGAAACGCACCTCCTGACTATAAAAGGCAACATGTCACAGGGCTCCAGGGGCTTTTCAGAAGGTAACAAAATCCAATCTAGTACCCTGCAGCCAACACACATCATACACTACATCATCCAGAGCTCCAGACATATGTGGTCAGAAAGGCTGTATAAGCCTTAGTGCCTGGAAGAAAAATTGCCTCTGGAATAATGACATCATTACATGGTGCTGTACTACAGCTCAGTGCAAAAGGTTCATGTCACCAATCATCTCTCCAGCTATTACTCATCCATTTCTCCCACATAGCCTTCAGGTGAACGAGTCTTCCCGGAGCAGTTTTTTTTTTTTACGTCTGGAAATACATCCCATTCTTTCTGACGCAGACCCGAGCGAGCCTCGTGCTAAATGCCGGCCTTATGATGTGCACAGTTATGTAAACCCTATTTCTCATGCTTTCTGCATAGTGGATCCCTGGGCTTTTTTTTAACAAGACTATGCAGTGTATGCATCAGTGTAGCGAGTAAGCTGAGCTTCTTTTGAATCATCTGACCTGTGATCCAGCTGAAACAAACAAGGGCCAAGGTCAGACCCCTGAGGTATCTCATTCAATAAAGATAACTTGCTTTTAAAAAACATTAATCCTAAGGACATTGATTTCGGAATGGATGAAAAGAAACAGATGCAAACATATTTACAGCAGTAGTTCGATGTTTTCTGCGATTCATGAAAGGCACTATATTATTTCTCAGAGCTGCTTTTGACATAATGGCTTTTCTGTAACTGTTATATAACTTTCCTTCAGCCAAATCAGATTTTCCTCCCATCATCATCATCATCATCATCATCATGATCATCAATGCAACTAAAATGAGCTTGACACACCTGATTGAACAAAGCATGTAACATCAACCACATATACAAAGCCAGATCCTTGGAGGCACCCAAGATTTTTCCAATAAGATAAAATATAGATCAAGATTTTGAAATAGTTTCTCAGACCCACATGCTATGCTGTATCATTGCGTTAATGACCTTGTGATGCATAAGGTTACCCAAGGTTGCCGTCTTTAAGTATCACACACAGCTCCCTAAGATCATTGGTATCTCTTCTATGATGTCTTCTAACATTGTAGTGATTAAATTGAATTTAATTTGATAGGTCAGATCTGTGTATATGTATATGCTGCACATAGAGCAAGCAGGTCAAACACAACAGGACTGACTGCAGATACTTGAGGTATCTCACTTGGAAAAGCAACACTAAACACTCTAAATAAAACACAGAATCTGATGCTATCTAGAATGTGTTTATATGTTCAAAGTAAATCAGATTTGGGAAATTATTTTACACACTTAAGGTGTGTAAACAGATCTGTAGAGCTTTGATTTGTTCCCAAACAGAGAATTATTAAAATGTCGCATTTTTCCTTTGGCTCGGTTTGCTTTCACATTGCAGAATTCCAAATCGTCCCAAAGTATGTTTATGTAAGTCACGTTGGTCAAAATGTGCATGTTTGTGTCCAGCTCATAGTGTCATCCATCACGACGGATAGTCAGCAGTTCTGTGAGATTATTGTGGCTTTCTTTATAGCTCTATTGTTTCTAATCGATCAAGTCGAGGTTTCGTCAGAAAAACATTGTTACTAATTTTTAGTGATTATAAAACGTTTGGTCCGTTGGTCTGTTGGGTCGGATTGCTTTCTCACCGTAAACAAACCGTTTCAGGGTTTCCTTTTACAATGAGTCCACTCCAGACCACTCGGTTGAGTGTTTCTGGCACAGATCCAAGCACAATTGCTGTCTGAACGAATCGAGCGAAAGCAGAAAAAACAGAAACAAATGCTCCAAACGATGCATGTTTTGAAACATCCTTAAAAATAAGGGTATAAGAGTTCCAATAGCAGACAAATTTCCTATTCATATCCATTATCTCCAACACAAAATACAAATTTTTTATATTTTCACAGTTGCCAAAACATTCCAGCAGGGTCCATCCGATTCTCACCAAAATCTGTTAAATCCAAAAAACAGTAGAATTCTAAACAGTATTGCCATGCCAAGGTGATAAATGATCGAACTCATACAATGACGGAACTCATTCACATGTTATGCTAAGGAAACAGACATTTCACATTTCTGCACATGTGGTGCTAGGGTCCAAGAATCGCTGTATATTTGGTAGTCTGAATTTTACCTCAGGTCAGTCACATTCGTAGTGTTTTCCTGATAAATATTTATTTAGCAAAGATGGATATGAATTTGTTTTTATTCTCTCTGCTGTCTGTCTTTATTCTCTCTGCTGTCTGTTCACCCTGAGACTGATAACATATATAACATCTTCATTTAAACAATGAATAATGGTCTAAGCTGCATCTTCCAAAAGCACAAAGGTGAACAAGCATCACATTGAGCATGTCTTACTCCGATTCACACAAGTGAAGGCAATCATTTCTCAAAGCCGCAACACTCCTTAATAACTGCTTGGACACGTGACCTTGTGACGCATGTGGTGACTTTTTATATTGTCTGCAGCCGTGGCTTGGTTTACCCTGGACACATCGAGCAGCGTTCATTCATGAAGAAATCAAGGATGTGTAGGTTTCTGCTCTGTCTCATCCTCCTACTATCTTTTATGTCTTATCCTGAGGCACCAACCACTGTCAGTTCCTACTTTCCCTGCTGCACCATCAGGAGCTCTATAAAACAAGCAAACAGCGAGAGCGAGAGCAGCTTTAGTGCACCAGCTTTGCTTGTGAATTAAAGCAGCCACCGAAGCAGCATAAACTCACACCAACCAGCACAGACCTGCACTGATTCCACCTCATATCGCTCTCTTATGGGTTTGATTCTCCAGCAGGCTCGTTTTCAGGTAGAACTTTGGTGCTGTTTTGGGTTCTTTTATTTCAACACAAAAACCTGAGCTGAAATTGAATCATGCTTTGACTGAAACTCTGCAATCATTTATCATCCTGTTTAAGGCTCAAGTATTAAACAGGCACGTGGTGCATCCAGAAGCCTGACTGATCCAGAGATCCAGACTTGAGAGCTATTATACACGTTAAGCTTTATTATTCAAAGCTTTTGCTCAGCATGAGTGAGTCATATCTGTCATTCTGACTCTGAAACACCTCAGAAAATTATTTAATCAATGATATTATTAGAATTCTGACAGCAAAAAAATTTTAGCTCTGGATGTCATCACCACACATCAGGTCTACACTCAGTGTCGAAGCTACAGTACTGGGTTTTAGATAGATTTCCATATACTTCCATTATAACAGCTGAACAGAATGACACGACTTCCGACGATCACAAGATGTTCAAAAACAAACAGAGCAATACTTTGAGAAGAAAGTCATAATATTATGAGAAAAAAGGTTAATAATTTGAGAAAAATAGTGACAATATATCAAGGAAAATGTTAAATATTTTCCTGAAAAATGTTATTATTAAATAAAAGTTAGGAGCATTGTAATACTAAAAAATATATATATTATATTATGTTATGAGAAAAAAAATCACAATATTGTGAGAAGAATAAAAGTAATTTTGAGAAGATGAGAAAAATAAAAAACAAAATGCTATATTTTGACAAAAGATTTAACAATATTTCAAGAAGAAACTTATAATATTACAAAAATTGTAATGTAATTTTCAGAGAAAAGAAATTCGCAATGTTTCCAGAAGGCATAAAGTAGAAAATTGTAGATAAAATAAGCAACATTGTGGCTTTTGTCAAAGAAAAAAAATCTAGAAAAATCACCCCTTACTATAGTGTAAGTGTGTTTTAATTTGTTAACTCTGGCCCTAAAATCCAAACCTAGAACACTATGAAGTGTTTATGACACTTTGCAGTTTTATATTACACTTATGTCGCATTTCCACCACTACACAAAGTGTTCATTTAACACGAACACGTCTGCAATGTGCTGGATTTAGCCCAGTGGATTTAAACCAGCCAGATATTCCTTCAGCTTCAAATACGACTCCACGACCATGAAGCCTGGAATTGAGCCATCACAATTCCACCGTGAGTTCCTGGCAGATCCAAATGCCCGTTTGCTGAACTTGTGGATAGCTGAACATGTACAAGCAGCGCTGTAGCTGAGACTGCACTAACCCCGACGCTCTGCCTTCCTGTCTATCTCCAACCAAGCTGCTTGTGTAACATGGGGAGAAGTTCTCCAGTTTTCTTCACTCTGAACATGCACTTTAGAAACTTTGATGCAGAAGCGCCCTCGGCCCATGTAAGTTCTAAAGAAGTCTTCAAGTTATAAAGAAGTTTTTTCCCCCACGGTTTTTAGATTTGCCCTCAGCACTAAAAGTTTTCAGTGAAATCTATTATTATTAATATTCAGCAGGGTTTTTTTTTGGGAAACAGCCATAGCTAATGTAACAAGATTGTATGATTGTATGTGTGAGCTAGTAAGCTAAGTTGGTTAATAAACATCCATCTATCTCCTCTAACTCCTAATACCACCTTAAACATCCATCTATCTCCTCTAACTCCTAATACCACCTTAAACATCCATCCATCTCCTCTTAACTCCTAATACCACCTTAAACATCCATCTATCTCCTATAACTCCTAATACCACCTTAAACATCCATCCATCTCCTCTTAACTCCTAATACCACCTTAAACATCCATCCATCTCCTCTAACTCCTAATGCCACCAAAAACATCATATGTTTCCTCTAGCCACTAATACCACCATAAACACCCACTTACCAACTTTAACCCCACCTACCACCATATAAACCTCTCACTCACTCACTTACTCATTTCCTACCGCTTATCTGAACTTCTCGGGTCACGGGGAGCCTGTGCCTATCTCCGGGGTCATCGGGCATCGAGGCAGGATACACCCTGGACGGAGTGCCAACCCATCGCAGGGCACATACACACTCTCATTCACTCACGCAATCACACACTAGGTGGAGAACATGCAAACTCCACACACACAAGGTGGAGGTGGGAATCGAACCCCCAACCCTGGAGGTGTGAGGCAAACGTGATAACCACTAAGCCACCGTGCCCCCACCATACAGTATAAGCATATCACCATAAAAAAACCCACCTACCACCATTAACACCCAACCACTCAAACCCCACCTACAACCATATCACTCCACCCACCACAATGAAATGCCACCCACCAATAAAATCGCACCTACCACCAGAAGACACACAGCCACTCTAACTCCACCTACCACCAGTACACACCCATCTACCTTCTCTAATAACACCTACCACCATAAAACTAGATAGATAGATAGATAGATAGATAGATAGATAGATAGATAGATAGATAGATAGATAGATAGATAGATAGATAGATAGATAGATCACTGTATTTATAGTTTTAGTAATTAATCATAGCAATTAATCCCTTTAATAGAAATTCCTCTCCATCAGCTATCTATATTATGCACCTACTGTTACCCTGTATATTGAACAATCTGGATGTTCTAAGAACATTTCTCCAAAATCCTTTCATTCAATCTTTTTTTGAATAAAATCTCCACCATCTTCCTCTTGCTCCTTCTGTTCATTCACACTAGGTGCTTAATGTCTTTAGTGGCCTTCTTCCTTCCCTCCAGAGCAGCGCTTTAGATATTAACCCAGAATTAAAGGCTACACGGACAAACGCTTCATGCTGGCAAGTCCTAATTGAAAATTAAAGCGGAGTAATACAAATCCTCCCTTTTCATTTTTCTGCAGCTCTTTCTCTCCCCCCCTTGAGGCTAGAAGCAGTGCTTATGTAATTAGATTCTGTTAGGAAGCTCATTTTTCTCAGCACTGCACTTTTCTGGCAAAATCTAAATGAAGGCCGGTCTGTATTTCAGTGATACATGTGGAATTGGTTATACGGAGCTTCATATAATGAATGAACGAGTGAGTCTCTCTCTCTCTTCTCTCTCTCTCTCTCTCTCTCTCTCTCTCTCTCTCTCTCTCCCTCTCTCTCTCTCTCCATCTATCTACAGTAGCTATCTATCCCTCTCTATCTATGACTAAAATGAAATCTGTCTTTCCCATGTTACATTTATATTGAGCGTAGCTTATAGGCTACCAAAAGAGCAGCAGTTTTTCCAGCAGATGATTTTATCAAATTATTATTATTTTTTTTTTATTTTCAAAGCATGCATCATCTAATATACGTTTTATACAACCAGAGGTGGGTAGAGTAGCCAAAAATTGTACTCAAGTAAAAGTACTGTTAGTTCAGAATAATATGACTCAAGTAAGAGTAAAAAGTAGACATTCAAATAATTACTTGAATAAGAGTAAAAAAAAAGTACTTGGTGAAAAAAACTACTCAAGTACTGAGTAACTGTTGAGTAACGTTTGATTTATTTTTTAACACAACAATCAGGCAGACAAAAATACAAAATAATCTTTAGGCAAATTATGGCTCATCCATTCAATAAAATAAATTAAAATGAATTAATTACAAAATAGCTTAAATTAAAATAATTCGGGTAAATTCAAAAACTTAATAAATAAATAAAATAAATAAAATAATAATAAATAAAAAATAAATACGCACAAGTAACACAAATTTACAAACCATTATACTTTTTTTACCAGGCAGAACTAGAACGAGGCAGCCCATAAATTCTCATAAACTGTGTGTGTGTGTGTGTGTGTGTGTGTGTGTGTGTGTGTGTGTGTGTGTGTGTGTGTGTCTGTCTGTCTGTCTGTCTGTCTGTCTGTCTGTCTGTCTCCAGTGACAGAACAACAGAAGGAAACACACACACATTTCATACCAGGCATGCTGAACAGAAAACTGCACACCGGTCACCATAAAACGCGCATGTGTGTGTGTGTGTGTGTGTGTGTGTGTGTGTGTGTGTGTGTGTGTGTGTGTGTGTGTGTGTGTGTGTGTGTGTGTGTGTGTGTGTGTGTGAAAACATGCAGAAGCAAACTATTTCACCAAAAAATCACTCAGTGATGTCACTATTAAACTTCACCGTCTGCATTGCTGACGGTGAGTGTTGCTAACTAACCCGTCCCGCCACTGAGATTGTGTATGGTAACGTGATGAGACCGCACAACTACGTTTGATTGGTGAAACACAGTCACGTGGTAAAGCCTTAGCAGAGGTTTTTCTCTCTCTCTGTCAAAAAAAAAAACATTAAAATTGATGCTTAGAATACCAAAGAGGTAAAAAGAAAAGTACCGAGCGCATTGTAGCCTAACGTAGCGGAGTAAGAGTACAGTTTCCTCTTCACAAATCTACTCAAGTAAAAGTAAAAAGTGTAGTGATTTAAAACTACTCCTAGAAGTATAATTTTTTCAAAAACTTACTCAAGTAAATGTAACGGAGTAAATGTAACTCGTTACTACCCACTAGAGCCCTGCGCGGGGCTGTTTTTATAAACCCGCTCCCGCTGAATTTCTGACCAGGACCACCCGTGCCCGCAAGCTGCGTGTTCCACTCCCGCCCGCACCCGCGATGTTTGTGTCCACTCCCGCAGAATTTTTCTTGAGAGCTTGTGAAAATTTTGATTGTATACAAATGATCAGACTAATTATTAGTTCAGGCTAAAGTCCAGAATTAACCATGATTGCATTTAAATAAGATAAATTAATACTAATGCTAATACTAATCTTCTTCTCAACATCATGTGTTGACTCTATTCTTATTAGGCTACAGGCCAAACCCCACCGGGTCCCGCGGATCTCCCGCTAAATTTTCTGACCGCCCACTCCCGCACGGGGCAAAGGTGAAACCGCCCGCTCCCGTGAGATTTGCGTTGGGTCCTACGGGTCCCGGGAGGTTTTGGGAGGTTGGAGGAAACTGGAGAACCCAGATGAATCCCATACAGACTCAGGAAGAAGATGTGAAATCTCCACACAGACAGTAACCCGAGCCAGAAAGCCAGAGACTCACCAACATAAATAAAAATCAATTTTTTTTTACAGCTTGTACCATAAAAGCTGAAGAAAAACACAAATGTGGTGTTAAAGGAATGACCTTATTTGTATTTTTATATTCATTTTCTAGTTTAGTAACAAAAACCCCAGGTTACAAAAGGCGAAGCCAAGAGAACGTGGCTATAATAACCCTATACAGGAGAAGCAAGCTAACAAAACAAACGATAAAAATAATAAGAATGATAAATGAACAAGGACACAAAAGCAATGGAACACAACAAAACAACACAAAGGGATGTTCTAAATTCGTAGTCTGAGGTCAGAAAAGGTGGAAAGAACCAGAAGAATCGCACAGGGCGAATGCTTCATGATGAACACACAGAATATATACAATGATGAACAGTAAGATTGTGGAGATTATGAGAGGATGAGCGCTGGTGCTTGCTGGTAGTTTGAGGCTGAGAGTTAACAGAAGCTACAGAGCTATGTGTTGTGACATCAGTATGATAAAACAGGAAGAGGAAGTTCTGTCTGTAGTGGTGTGAGTGGCTGAGGTTTAGGAGCAGGGTGGGAATAAGTTTTCGATCTTTCGCTGGACGACGGTGAGACACCAATATTGTAAAAATATTTTACACTCTCTCTCTCTCTCTCTCTCTCTCTCTCTCTCTCTCTCTCTCTCTCTCTCTCTCTCTCTCTCTCTCACATACACACACACACACACACACACACACACACTAGTCATAATGATGATAATAACACAGTGCGCTCTCATTAACTTACAAATGTTAACAATTAGCTGTTTGGGTCTTTTCCTAAAGACCGAACAAGACCTCGACCTGACGTTTTAGTCTTTTAGTCACTCACAGGGACAGGTGGAGTAATCTCCACCTCACACTCGCACATGTTGACACACACTCACATTTTCTATTTAAAGCGACATTCTGGTCCAGGCTTCTCATGCAGCGAAGTCCAATCTGATGATTCATAGCTTTACTAATCCCCCAGGCGTCTGATGGAGCACAACCGGCAGTCCTGAGACTTTTACTATAACGACAAAGATTAAAAGACTAAAAGCCAGAACTTTTATTTTCTACTCTGACATTCTCTCAGACACGCAGCCGCAACACGAACATGCTTACTCGTGTGTACCTAGTGTATACTGTATCTGAGGAATTAAAAACAATCTCCAATAGACAAAACAAAAGCCTTGCTCCTGCCATCGTCGTGAATGTTGTCATGATCCCGGATCTCAAATCAAAAACTCTTGACTTTAAACGTGTAGGAAGTTACAGAAGTCTTTTAATCCGACTTTTGTAGCATTAATGACAAAAATTTGAAACACTATCCAGAAGATTGTTACAGATTGATCCACAAATACAGTCTAGATACTGTATCATACATAATTGTGGATTGGAGACTCAACGCAAGCTAGTTTAGTTGCCAGATGTAGATTTTTAAAAGATATGAAAGATAATTTGAATGCTGCAGCATCCAACACTGACACATCGATGAATTTACAACAGAGCAAATTTCTTTAAGCAGGCTGAATCATTCTTCATGGTTCGATTCCCCCAAGATCTCCATCATCATTCCACTTTATTTCATAATCACTTTTTTTTTTCAATTGCATTTCTTCTTGCATTTTTATTTATATATCTTTATTTATATATTATATATATTATTTATTTCACAGACAAATATTTATGTTTTTATAAAATAATTACTGGATTATAAATCTGATTTCATGTAGACATTGTACTCATTTTTTTTATATATTTTTTAATTGTTTTGTTTGTAAATGATTTATCTTCTTTCAAGTTTTTATTTTTATGTGAGAAAATTAAAAAAATGATGTCTATCAGAAACAAAATGTCTAAATATTTCTGAAAATCGAGTATCAACCGGGTAAAGTTTTGTATTCTTTTGTATTCACTTAATTAAATAAATATTAAAATAGATAATAAAAAAAATAATAATTAAATAACGTATTAAATAAAGAATTAAATGAATACAGGCAAATTGTCAACTGTGATTTTCTTTTTTTTAAATAAAGTGTCATAAAAAAGAAATAAAATAAAAAAGCACACACACACACACACACACACACACACACACACACACACACACACACACACACACACACACACACACACACAAATAAAAACAATCAGACACCTTTCTATTTATACCCCCACACCCCTGTGTGGTGAGCGGAGGGCTGAAGGACGCTGGGTAACGCCTCGTTATGGGGTTGGAATTCAATTAACACACAGCCGGGGGCAGCGGAACAACACCATAGTCGAGCAAAATAGCACTGTGTGCCAAACCACCAGTGGGACACGGGCTAAAGGACACATCGAGGTCGTCCTCACATAACAGAGTGTACACGACCCACACCACCGTACTCATACACCAACATGACCAGAACCACTGCAGCAATACACCAACATGACCAGAACCACTGTACTGATACACCAACATGACCAGAACCACTGCAGCAATACACCAACATGACCAGAACCACTGTACTGATACAACAACACCACCAGAACCACTGCAGCAATACACCAACACCACCAGAACCACTGTACTAATACACCAACACCACCAGAACCACTGTACTGATACAACAACACCACCAGATCCACTGTACTGATACACCAACACCACCAGAACCACTGTACTGATACACCAACACCACCAGATCCACTGTACTGATACACCAACACCACCAGATCCACTGTACTGATACACCAACACCACCAGAACCACTGTACTGATATACCAACATGACCCCATCACCGTACTGATACAACAACACCACCAGAACCACTGCAGCAATACACCAACACCACCAGAACCACTGTACTGATACACCAAAATATTTTTTTGTTAGGTTAACCCAACCTTTAGTAAAGACAACTGTGGTTAATAAACAACATTTTCTCTCCACATGATAACCCAAGGCTTTGCAGGTGATTTCATGATCAATTACACAATTTTTTTATCTTTATAGTTTTGTTCACATGATTTTCTCACCCTTAGCCTTATTATATTTGCAGATCAGAATATGATGGATTTATTTCTCTTAGCTGATGTCAGTGTGAGACGATCTGCATTTAAATCTCCTCTTAAATAGAGAACTGTGTCATCATCTTCACACGAATACGACTCCACCCGAGAGGTGTGGTGTCTTTAGTGTCAGGATAGAAGTACTGAGGGTCTCTGTAGTGTGTGATGTGAAGGAGCTGAGAACAATATGGAACTCGTCTACATGAAACTGGATTCTAGCAACATCTAGTGGCACTTACTGTACAAACAGTGTGATGTGACAGGATTATACCTTATGTTAAAGAAAATGTATATGTAAATAACAATAAAAAAATAAAATAAAACTTCAAATGCATTTTAGAATATATATATATATGAAAGCGTAAAGTGTGAGTGTGTGTAGTGCAGATGGATCCTAGCATTTAGTGACCATGCTTATTAGTGGTCAGTTCCCATTAGTCTCTAGGCAAGAATCTGTTCTTAAGTCTGTTTGAGTATAATGTGATGTGAAGCGCCTCCTAGAGGGCAGGAGGTCAAACAGGTGATATATCCAGGTTCTTAGGTATATAAACAGCCTTGTGTGTGTGGAGTTTGTATGTTCTCCCCGTGCCTCGGGGGTTTCCTCCGGGTACTCCGGTTTCCTCCCGCAGTCCAAAGACATGCATGGTAGGTTGATTGGCATCTCTGGAAAATTTGTCCATAGTGTGTGAGTGTGTGAGTGAATGAGAGTGTGTGTGTGACCTGCGATGGGTTGGCACTCCGTCCAGGGTGTATCCTGCCTCGATGCCCGATGACACCTGAGATAGGCACAGGCTCCCCGTGACCCAAGGTAGTTCGGATAAGAGGTAACAAATGAATGAGATAGAGAGGTATATAAACACAACATGATGTTCTCCTACTTAGAGTTGGGATTAAATATTCGGATATGAAACTAATAAATTCATTCCTCAACCTCTTAGTAAAGTTGTGTGATTTCTTTATAGAACAAACGACCTAGACTAGAACTAAACTAGAACTAAATCTAGATTATCCACCTACTTACTGTATGTGTATATTTAATAATGATAAATGCCAATTATGTCACAGTTAGATTCAGCTCCACATACAGTATATAACATATATAAATGACGATGCTGAGAACAAGTGCTGAAACCAGTAAGAGACACGACTCTGAAGTGCTTTTCGCACATAAAATTCAGGTTCAACAGAATCACGTTGCACGTGCTCTTCAGTTAACAGTTAACACTGTAAACACTGCCAAGCTGATCCTGCTTCAGGGGGAAAGAGTTGTACTTCATAACCCTGCATCCTTTACCCCTGGGGTTAAAGGTGGGGTTCGAAACAACAAGGTTAAGTACTGTGTAAAAATCCATTCAGTCTTCCTTTTTTCCTTTCAGGCCATTAATATGAAAAGCTTTTAATGTTTTAATGTGTAATTGAAAACTAAAGGGTGCTAAAAAAATCACATTAAATCCATCAGATGAGGCTTACAGATAAATGAGGCTGTTTGTTTTGTGCTTGTAAGAGATGAATATCACAGTATAAATAAAAAAAAGAAAAGAAAAGAAAACAGCTCCTGGATTTTCACACTTGTTCTCCTTGCAGCTATGATACCGAATGTGGTGTGAGCTAAGAAAAGGGAGAGAGAGGAAAAGAAAAGATTAATATGGGGACGATGAAGATATACAGAACATTTGTAACAAATTAAATTTGTTTTTTTATTTAATTTTAATTTGTAAACAGAACATCTACAAGAAAATCTTTCTAACTGAAACATCACACTTGAATCAGATCAAATATTTGTAATTTTATTTATTTATATATTTGTTTGTTTGTTTGATCATTTGTTTTGTTTACTTATTTTTCTTTTTTAACATTATTTCCAGCAGAAAGCAGCATTTCTTAATAAACTCAGACTCCAAGTATCTTTTAAAATTACACAAACCTATAGCTTAGCCAACAGAGCTAATTGTTAGCACTAGCTGCTACATTTATAGGGAAGTTCTACATTTACACACAGAACTGTTTTATTGCAAATCCTATAATACATATCTTGCATTATGATATCTATTTTATTATATCTTGGATATTTATATTTGATGTGTGTTTTATTTTATCTTGAGAATTTGGGTTTCTGTGTAATTGGTGCAGATTGTTTGAAGGATAATTATTACCCTATTTAAATGTTTTATTATAAATATTTCAGCTTTAATTAGCCGTGAAAACAGAAGCGTTGTAGTTGTGGTGTTGAGTCTTACACCAGTAGAGGGCAGCAGATCGCTATTTTTGTGTTTCTGTTCTCTTTAGCACACGAGAATGGTGTGTCAAGATCCCTTCCTTCCTTCCTTCCTTCCATCCATCCATCCATCCATCCTTCCTTCCTTCCCTCCATCCATCCGTCCGTCCACCCTTCCTTCCTTCCTTCCTTCCTTCCTTCCTTCCATCCATTCATCCATCCTTCCTTCCCTCCATCCATTTATCCATCCTTCCTTCCTTCCATCCATCCATCCGTCCGTCCACCCTTTCTTCCTTCCTTCCTTCCTTCCTTCCTTCCCTCCATCCATCCGTCCGTCCACCCTTCCTTCCATCCATCCATCCGTCCGTCCACCCTTTCTTCCTTCCTTCCTTCCTTCCCTCCCTCCTTCCTTCCTTCCTTCCTTCCTTCCTTCCTTCCTTCCTTCCATCCATCCATCCTTCCTTCCATCCATCCACCCTTCCTTTCTTCCTTCCTTCCATCCATCCTTCCAGCCTTCATGCCATCTAACACACACCTTAATAACACATAATAATCTCTCTCTCTCTCACTCTCTCTCTCTCTCTCTCTCTCTCTCTCTCTCTCTCTCTCTCTCTCTCTCTCTCTCTCTCTCTCTCTCCCTCCCTCCCTCCCTCCCCTCATCCTGATGCCTTGCTTCTGGTCATTGCTTGGACATGCACGGGATTACCATGCATGGTACCACTTAGAAACCACGGAGATGAATACAATAAATACAAGTAATAAATTAAATGGTGACACAATGACGTATTTGCTACCATTTTTGTGCTTTTACAGCAGAACAACAGCCATGGGTAAAAAAAAAAAAAAAGAAACAAGTCACTTGGAGGATGTTTGTTTCTCTTCCTTTTGTCTAATAAATCCCAGGATGCAGAGCATTACAGTAACCTCAGTCGCAGGCTTTGCCAAGGCTAATAAAATCCCCAAACTCCAGGCTGTAAAGAGAGCTCTAGCTCCAGCTAAAACATGACAGCTAACCTAATTGCAATTTCACACTCTGCTTCTGGGAGCCGGACGAAGCTATTTGTTACATAATACAATGGCATTTTGCAGCACAAGCATATAACAAGTTTGTTTAAGCTGATGTGCTTTTGGTCATTGGATCAGAGAGTAGCTCTAGATCCTGCTGGTCACAGGAATTCCCAGTTTAACGCATCCTGTTAAAATCACAGAAAGCTGATTGAAATCTGACCAAAAAAAAATAAACAGAAGACAAAAGGTGTGTGTTGAGGTGCTGTTGAGGCGTTGTGGCTGCAAGAAGCCTGGATTTCAGGAGTAATTTAACTGCAACTGCTAAAAAAAACTAGACGTAGAAACTAGTAAGGGAAAATAAACAGGAACAGTTTACAAAAAAGGACAACAATCCTGAGCTAATACACTACATTTTAGCCCTTAGTGCTGTGTTGTTTTATGTAGCTATGTGTCTTTATGTAGCACCAGGATCCTGAAGGAACTTCCTTTCACTTCACTGTACACGGCCTCAGTTAATGATGTTTGAAATGACAATACCACAGACTAATAATAATTTAAAGCATGTACAGTACTAATCACAGACAAATGTTGAGTTAAGGCATATACTCATTGGTAACTAATGCTGAATTATGGCATGTACTTATCACAGACTAATGCTGAATTATGGCATGTACTTATCACAGACTAATGCTGAATTATGGCTTGTACTAATCACAGACTAATGCTGAATTATGGCATGTACTTATCACAGACTAATGCTGAATTATGGCTTGTACTAATCACAGACTAATGCTGAATTATGGCATGTACTTATCACAGACTAATGCTGAATTATGGCTTGTACTAATTACAGACTAATGCTGAATTATGGCTTGTACTAATCGCAGACTAATGCTGAATTAAGGCATGTACTTATCACAGACAAATGATGAGTTAGGGCATATAGTTATCAGTAACTAATAATAAATTAAGGCATGTACTAATCACAGACTAAAGGCATGTCCAGTACTAATCAAAAACTAATGTTAAGGCATATACTAATCACATACGAATTATGAATTAAGGCATGTACTAATCACAGGCTAATGTTGAGTTAAGGCGTGTAATAATGACAGGCTAATGTTGAGTTAAGGCGTGTAATAATGAGAGGCTAATGTTGAGTTAAGGCATGTACTAATCACAGGCTAATGTTGAGTTAAGGCATGTGCTAATCACAGACAAATGTTGAGTTAAGGCATGTACTAATCACAGACTAATGTTGAGTTGAGGCATGTACTAATCACAGACTAATCATGAAATTAGGGCATTTACAAATTTTACAAAGTTTACTTCCTTCTTTCTTCGACACTTTTATTAATTCACACTCCGCACCACCCGAGTTCACCCCATTTACCCCGTCCCCACTCCTTCAGCTTTGGTGTTAGTTCCAAACTTGTCCTGAAATGACTCGGGGATGAACAGAGCATAACTATCTCACACACGTCGCCCGATATGATGGATGAAGTTAATAAAGCAGCCTTCGGGAAGCCAATAGGCCGTTTTCTGCATCCCATTTATGAGAAACCAAAAGCATCACAATAAAAGTGCAAAACACCGTGTTCTGTCCGATGTAGCATCCAATATAACTACACAGCAATATGTGTGAGGAAGAGAACACCTGGGGGTCGTGATGTTAAAGAAAACTCAGCAACAACATGGTAGAGTGATGAAGCAGAGTTATAGCTACTATTAATAATATAGCTACTATTTTCCTATAACAGTATGTTCTCTCTCTCTCTCTCTCTCTCTCTCTCTCTCTCTCGCTTTGATTATTTTCCTATAACAGCATGTTCTCTCTCTCTCTCTCTCTCTCTCTCTCTCTCTCTCTCTCTTGTTTATTTTCCTATAACAGATTTTTATCTCTCTCTCTCTCTCTCTCTCTCTCTCTCTCTCTCTCTCTCTCTCTCTCGCTTTCTTGTTTATTTTCCTATAACAGCATGTTCTCTCTCTCTCTCTCTCTGGATTATATTCCTATAACAGCATGTTCTCTCTCTCTCTCTGGATTATATTCCTATAACAGCATGTTCTCTCTCTCTCTCTCTCTCTCTCTCTCTCTCTCTCTCTCTCTCTCTCTCTCTCTCTCTCTTTCCTGTATCAGTGTGTTCTTAATTTTAAGACACAATCCTTTATTAACTCACAAAGCCACTGTTATGCAGAATTCAGCATCACCACACTCAGTGGGGTTTGACCTGGATTCAGCAAAGCAGACAGCACATATCGGATAAAATGCACAACTGACCATCTGGGAGGTGAGTGTGTGTGAGTGTGAGTGTGAATGTGTGTGTGTGTGTGTGTGTGTGTATGTGTGTTTATTTGTGTGTGAAAGGGAGAGCGAGAGAGAGACTATCCCTCTACTGCAGACACAATGCTGTATGTGTTGTGTGTATGAGACACTAAGGATGTTGGTTCTTCCTGGCACTTTTACTTTTAAAAGCGGTGAAAGTTTTCCACAAAAAATGCTATGTAGATGTTTCTGTAGATGTTTACGAATTTTAAAAGTTCCAGAAAGAACCAAAAATAAGAGGTTTTGTCACTGATATTAGAGTAGAACCTTTTTTTTTGGGTTCCCAAAGCGCTTTTCAGTAAATGGAGGAAACTCTTTAATCATAACGAGTTATAACAATATTAATAAACATATTTAATAGACTGGAAACATTCCATACATGTTAACGGGTCTTCATAGAGCTGTACACCCTGACAGAGAACGCTTTAAGGACCTAAGTGTAGGATAAAGACAGAAACACTTTAGGTCCTTTGAAGAACCGAATCTTTTGAAGGTCCGAAAGCAGGTTACGGATAAGCGGGATGTTCTGTGATGGACAGGACGTCATCTGTGTCCCAGGTGTCTCATTTATGTCTCAGTAAATAAAGCAACTAAACTGTACTAATGTCTGGTATTTAGATTGCACAAGTTAACAGTCAGTGGTTCTAATTAGGTTCTTTATATGATTTTATAGATTTCCCAGGAGAAAGGTAAACAACGCAGCTTTAAACGACGCAGCTTTAAACGGTGCACTTTAGTACTTTAAAAGTGAAGAGATTTGTCTATACAGTATTTTAGACCTCAGGCTTCACAGAAAACACTACACTTTTTATTCTTTAAGCAGTGATTTGATGAATATTTGATGACGCTATCTGCTACCGAGCGACTGTGACACACTGTTGTGTAAAGAGGGCAATTTTGTGTAGATGGACTCTCGGGGTGCTACTCGACTGTAACACAAACACACACACATTCATCACACAGAATTTTACACACCAGATTTGTATCCTATTCTTCTTCTTTTGCTCCCAGTTTTACTAGCACACTGCTGTTCAATTATAACGGCAGAATGGATTATTTGTCGTTTTTATTCGGTATAAACAAACAACTGATGTTGTGTCTGTGAGTCTGATCGAAAATGAGTCAGGATTCTGTTGTCTTTTCAGTGTGAGACGTGTGTTTTTCTCTCTGTTGATAATCTTAGACTGAATTGTAGTGTTCGAAGATAAACACTTAGCACTTAGCATCTCAGAGAGCAGAAATGGGTTTCATACCAACATTAACTTTGAAGATACAAACATTTCAGTGGAAAAAACACAGTATTAGTATTTATTTATTTATTTTTTTTAGTATTCTAAGGGAAAATCATAAATTCTGACAAAACTACAAATTCTGTCCTGAGTGTCTACTTTCGTATGCGCTTGATATTAACACCACTGTGGAGTGAGACGTGACGAAGACGTTTGATGATCGACACGGACACAATAAAAACAGGCAGAAACATAACTCTGATGAATGAATTGTCATGGAATCATGACAGTCGAAGATAAGTTCTATATAAAAAAAATTAAAAATCCACCTCGTTCACGTTCTACCGCTTCGACCCAGTTAACTCGCTATTTCCAGGAAATGAAAGAACTCAGAGACGAAGTTTGGCTCTTAATAAGAGTCATAAATAAATAACAAAACTATAACAAGAAATCAGAGCAAACTTATCATCTACCGTCTACTAATCGTCGCTACGCCTTTACGAAGTTCTCCTATGTCATCATCACTTAGCGTGATTTATGATTGATCAGTCGCTTAAAGAGAACACTGCACAATAATGTGATGCATGTAAAACATAGTTTTGGCTGTTACAGATTCCCTGCTGGACAGAAAAATGCTGTCCCCAGCAATACACAACATAAGGACAACATATAAACCCAGCCCCATACAACGAAACTTGGAAATCCATCAACGTTTAACATGCTCCGATACTCTCTACTCAAATCCATACTTTGTAGAGCTTATTCTTTTATCAGAAGTGACCATCTTATTAGGAACATTTAAACAATAAACCTTTAGAACATTAAACATAAAACTGCCTAAGGTCAAATCCTTGAGTATGATACTCGTTAGTCTAGTCTAAGCACCCTGAGGTGATTCTAGGGACCAGTCTGGGTCTGGGATTGTAACAATGGCCCTGCAGATCAACATCAGTGTCAGGAAGAGTTGTGCAAAATATGTAGATGTGTCAATGACAAAGTCATTAATGTGAGTACTACTGTGATCCCTGGTCATGTCATGAGCATTGTCAGTTAAATTGTCACCGTCAAAGAGAGTTTCATTAGGCAGAGAAATGCATAGGTCTTGGAGGTGATCCCGACTCATCCGTGGCCCCAGCTGACTGTCTGCTAGTGCTTCATATGGTGTTTCAGTCAAGACCCGAGGCTCACATTGTGTACAGCTACTGTATGAGTCCTGAGTGTGGAAACGCTGCATACATGAAAGAGGGCAGTACAAGGTATTAACTCTGCAGGGTGCCCAAACTTTTGCAGATGCCATTTTTTTTGTTTTCTGTTATTTTGAAAATGTAAATGATGGAAAAAAATCTAACTTTTTTTTTTTTGACATATTATAAGAATGTTTAATCTGTAATTTGATGCCTTTTGGAGATTTTTACATCTTTTCTTGGCTTCTTTGTGCACATTAATTAAATTTTTTACCTGGGGTGCCCAAACTTTCGAGCCCCACTGTACTGTACTTCTCACAACAACAACCTCAAGCACTCAGAGTAGGGGATGTCAGGCTCCTCCATTCCATCCCATGGAATGCACATGGAACTGAAATAGCCCACAATTTTGCTTTTGAATCTTCTTACATGGAGACCTGCCAGTATCCCAAAGCAAGGTCAAATGTCGTCAAGAACAAGAAAGAAAACCAAGGGACTCTGTAATGGATAAGAGTCCTTCACAGTGAGCTGGTTGAGACCACGATAGTCCACACAGAATCATGGATCACCAGAATGTTTCTAAACAATTACAACGAGAGCTGTCCAAGGGCCTGTTGCTGGTTCAATGATGCCTTCATTTAACATTTCTGCTTTTTAAGCTTCCTCAACTTTTTCTTGAAGGGCTGAAGATGAGGCCTCCATAAGATAGAATGGGGCATAGAAGTGGAATGGAACTCTTTTCTTCACATACCCCAACTGAGGATGTTGTGGTCAGAGTGCAGGGGCAGCTATGATACAGCACCCCTGGAGCAGAGAGGGTTGATGGTCTTGCTCAAGGGTCCAGATCATCCGATCAACAACCCAGAGCCTTAACCAATTGAGCCACCACTGCCCCTAAGCAACAAACTGCCTTCTGACTCCCGCACCTCAGTGTCCTCCAGTTTTACCAGTTTCTATGACAGCAGTTCTGGATGGGATGTGAATAGTGATTAAAAAAAGCACACAACATGAAGTCCATCCCCAAGACCAAAGTTGAAGGTAAGCGTGGAACAAAAAAGAGATAAAACTGCTGAAGCCAAAGGCAGACCATGTCAGCCGCAGGGGTTGGTACTGTACGCCCCACTATCTGCAAGTAGGATTGGAGGAGCAGTCCATGGTTTAACATTGGTTTTAAGTTTGACTTGATTTTGAAGAATGTCAGCTTGCACTGCCGAAAGTGATGCACCAGTGTTGAGTGTAGTATGACCAGGTATTTTTTTTATTTTTGTGGTGGATCGTGGTGAGCAAGTCATGTTGCCGAACGGAACATTATCAGTGGTCATACCTTGAGAAGAAGCCTGGAACTGCAACTGATCTGTAATGTTCAACCTTTTTCATATGGAAACAAACTTTAGTTTTGCTTAAACACAGGATTTGGAACAACCAGAGCTTGTTATTACAAACACATAAGAAATTCAATTTGAAATAAAAGACACATCAGTGGTGTTCATGTCGCAAACTTTGACCATTTTGACAAACTGTCCCTCATTAAAGGGCAGATTTTGCAATCTCTGCTGCCACAATAAAGCTTTACAGCCTTTACAGCAGCTTCACTTTTTATTTTGCTTTCATGAACATAGTCTGTGGGGAAACCAGACTTTTTTCATCTCCTCCGCCTTCTGGAGCTTCTGCTTTACGTCAAGGTCCTTATACTTCTCATAATGTGTCGTGTCATAGTGTCTTCTTATGTTATATCCTTTCGTTACAGACATGTTAGCTCCGTTAGCACACAAGACAAACAGGTCTGTCCTTTATATATGTGAACAGATAATCTGCCTCCCACCTGTCTTGAAAGCTCCTATTGTCCACCTTTCGTTTGGCCGTTTTCGTGGAGGGTGGAATTAAATTGCCCGATGTGACTGTCGCAGGGTTGTTAACGACTGTCAACAGAGGATGAGGGGCGCTTTCTGTCCGTGACTACGCATCAATACAGTGGCAAGGCATTCTGGGATTTGTAGTATTAGCGGAGCATGCGGCTAGCCAGCTGTAATGCGCATCTGATATGAATTCGCGGGCCAGAGTTTGACACCCCTGCTCTAGAGGTATCTCCAGAAGGAGGTCCAAATCGTCTTAGGATGCTTTGCTGCAATTTGATGGAATCACTGAGGCACTATTGAAGCACCAATACTTCAGCTTGAAGAATTTCAACTTGAGTCTCTAGTTTCACAGCAAGTTTCTGTCCCCAGACACAACTGTCGAGGCAATTTTTCTTTTTCATTGTGAAACAAACTTGCTTATGTTGGACTAAAGGTTAATTCCTTACTTTTGGACTTAACCTAGAGTCCAACAGAAGCAAGTTTATTTTGCCTGGACAGTTGTATCGTTTCGTCAACATGTTAAACACTCTCACTCACTCACTCATTTTCTACCACTTATCTGAACTTCTCGGGTCACGGGGAGCCTGTGCCTATCTCAGGCGTCATCGGGCATCGAGGCAGGATACACCCTGGACGGAGTGCCAACCCATCGCAGGGCACACACACACACACTCACACACACACACACACACACACACTACGGACAATTTTCCAGAGATGCCAATCAACTTACCATGTATGTCTTTGGACCGGGGGAGGAAACCGGAGTACCCAGAGGAAACCCCCGAGGCACGGGGAGAACATGCAAACTCCACACACACAAGGCGGAGGCGGGAATCGAACCACCCCCAACCCTGCAGGTGTGAGGCGAGCATGCTAACCACTAAGCCACCGTGCACCCCACATGTTAAACATTACATTTCAAATGCACAGTAATACAATGTAAGCTTGTGCAAAACAATTGTAATGCTTCGACCAAGAGAACTCGCTATATAGAAATACCGCTAGCGTATGCAGAATGCCGGATCAAAGCACACCGGAATCAACTTATGAGGTGAATAAGAGTGAGATAAGATTCATGTAATTATTATATAAAATCAGTCATGTGACCTGGGTTTGGTCGTCATGGCAGTGTGAGTTTGTAGCATAGCATAGTAGAGCAGAGAGAGGCTGTTCCGCAGTGTCAGCCAGCAGTCACACCCAACACACACACACACACACACACACACACACACACACACACACACACACACACACACACACACAAGCGCTCATTCATACTGCAGCAGGAAGCAGTGCTGATCTTGAGAGAGAGAGAGAGAGAGAGAGAGAGAGAGAGAGAGAGAGAGAGAGAGAGAGAGAGAGAGAGAAAATGTGTGTGTGTGTGTGTGTGTGTACATCCATTTTCCAGACACACACGGTCACACCATCCAGGTTTGACAGTAGGTGTCCGTTAGAGAGCGACATCTTTTCTGGGACATGCAGGAGGAAGCTGGTGGTGTGTTAATCATCCACACTGCACCAACATCATGCCTGTCATACATCACCATCCTCACGCTGACACAGCACACTGCAGGGGCACCCATAACATCACTGACACCGACAAGCGGCTCAGGCCAAGGGGAGGTGCAAAGCATCATGGGATGTGTAGATTAGGAGATTGAGGAGAAGGATTAGACTCATCGATTGCTCTCATTATTATAATCGGATTGTTGCAGAATGCAAATGGGAAGAGTCAGGATCGCACGCGTGTGTGTGTGGTGTGTGTATGTGTGGTGTGTGTGTGGTGTGTGTGTGTATGTGTGGTGTGTGTGTGTGTGTGTGAGTGGTGGAAAAAGCAGCATATGCAGTTTCTTCTCATTATGTATATTAAGTAAAAAATTATTATTATTTTTTTAATGTCCTGTAGATTCTATATTTTTAATTCCATCACTGAGACTCACACACCACGCTAACTGTATCACAAAACCATCAAGATTTTGTTAGCGTTATTAGCTTCCTGTAGATGTAGTAATGCCTTAAAGTAACTGAGGAGAAATGGAACGAGCACAAAAATGAAATCTGACAGCAGGAAAACAAACACAGAAGCTCGAACCCTGCCCTCAGACTAGCAAGTAAAATCCGAACGTTTTTTTTTGTTTTTTTCTGCATGTGTCTGTGACATCGAGCTGTTAGTTCAGCAAAATAATGAGCCACGTTTAAATTTGAGAATTTCTTAACTCTAGAGGAATCAGTCACGGTAAAGTGACAAATTCAAACCATAATCAGAACGATCCTTATTCTTTAGGTCTACAATCACAAATCCTGTTCCTACATGCAATTAATTCCCTCTATAGGATGCCTCTACAGTAGGTGTAATGTGGAAAGGTGCCCTCTAGGTTGCCCTATGGTAGATAAAGCATGAGAAAATACCCTTTAGGGTGACAGCAATGTGATGAAGTGCCCTCTAGGGTGCTCCTATTGTGAAAAAGTACCTTCTATGGTGCTGCTATGGTAGATAAAACATGGCTACATGCCTTCTGGAGTCACTTTAATGTGATTAAGCTCCCTTTGGGGCTCCCCTGGTAGACAAAATGTATATATATATATACACACACACACTGCAACACAGAGCCATAAGAATGCTTGTTTATTTTTCAATAACAGCCGTAGCCATAGTTCTGCCTGTGATGTAATTAATTAATATTAACCCGCTCGATCTAATATGTAATTGTATTGTTTCTATGGTAACAGGTCACAGAGTCATAAAGACAGATAGACAGACAAAGAGACAGAGTGAGGGAGAGAGAGAGACAGCCAGACATAAAGGGTGGCATACAGACAGAGAGAGAGAGAGAGAGAGAGAGAGAGAGAGAGAGAGAGAGAGAGAGAGAGAGAGAGAGAGAGAGAGATGTGATTGTTTATCATAAGTGAGAACAGGAAGTAACTTGTCCCTCAGTTGTTCCACATTATCGTTAAACCGTTAAAAACTGTGACGATTCCCTCATTACAGATGGAACATGGTGCAGTAAATGACGGTGATATAAACAGGATCACACACTCCAGACCACGCTGTTCTACAAAATTCCTCTCTTGTTCTGCTAACATTTCACT